>NC_137979.1:44686544-44911139 GCF_963924665.1 Micromys minutus | reverse complement strand
CAAAAGTTTCAGACACTGGAAGTGAAGGTCACTGTTGATACTTAGTAATCTCCTTGTCTTGTTTTTGTTTTGTTTTTATTGGATATTCTATATTTACATTTCAAATGTTATCCCCTTTCCCCCTGCTCCCACCCCCCTCACCTTCGATCACCTTTTCAATACATTGTAACCTAATCAAAAATAGGAAAGGTTGCACTTTCTGGGCTTTAATTCAAGCACCTGGGAAGCACAAGGCCAGCCTGGTCTACAGAGTGAGTTCCAGGACAGCCAGAGCCACACAGAGAAAAGGCCTGTCTGGAAAAAAACGTACAAAAAAGGAAAAGGGTCCTTATAAGGACCTTATTCCCTGATAAAAGTACTATCTAGTCGCCTCATGAACTAATAAGTACCTCTTAAAGTTCCGACGTACTTTCTGTCCCCTGGTACTTTTGAGACCCTTCAGCAGTCATCCTTTCTCAGCTGCAGGAGTGCTGAGGTGAACACCGCACCAGGCTTCAGGACTAAACCCTTAGTGACTGTGTCATCGATGACACCATAGAGAATAATGTTCTTTATTTGGTATTTGGTGTTTCATTGTAGTCTTGGCTGGCCTGGGATGCAAGCTGAATATCAAGCTGACCTCAAACTAGAGTTGTCTTGGCATGGTGCTACAGGCCTTTAATGCTAGCACTCAGGAGGCAGAGGAAGGAGGGTTGCTGTAAGCTGAGCCAGCCTGGTCTACAGAGTTCCAGGACAGCCAGGACGTTGTAGAAACCCTGTTTCAAAAACACAAGAAAGCAAGAACAAAGGAGTCCCTCTCCCTCCTGAATTTTTATTTTAGGTATCTATTTGTTTACATGCCTGTGTATGCTGTGTGCATGTTTAGTACCTTTGGATTTTTTACATAAACACGTAATAGAATTAGCATTTTTATTGGAAAATAAGAATTATAGTAACCACAACTTTACCCCAGTTGAACACTATCTTATATTTTTTCGTTTTGTTTAGTTTTGTTTGAGACATGGCCCCACTCTGCAGCCCTGGGTGTCCTGGAATTCACTGTGTAGACCAGGCTGGCCTCAAGCTCCAGACAGAAGGATTAAAAGTATGTGCTAAAGGCTGAGCCATACCACACCTAGAAACAGGTTTTTCAGTAAATAACACAATCACAGTGTGATCAAATATCCTGCAACATTTTGCTCTTTTGTTCAGTTTATCATTTATATGTGTTTTGCCTTTCTGTATTCATGTGCACCACATGTGTGTCTAGTCCTCATTAGATCCCCTGGAACTGTAGCCACAGATGGTTGTGAGCCACCTTGTGGTGCTGGGAGTTGAATCTTAAGTCCTCTGTAAGAACAAATACTCTTAACCCCTGAGCCTCTCTAGTCTTCCCTACTTTAATTTAGAGCAATAGAACTTTCCAGAGAGTTTCAATAGTAATATAGGTAATAAAGTAGTTGTTATAGTCCTTAGTCTGTGGTTCTGTTGGGAGGTCGAAGAAGGATGTGAGGTTATTGGTAATGAGCCCTTGCGGGGGAATATTGGGGTCATGGCCACTCTGTGCTTCCTGGCTATCACCTGTCTCTCTCATGTTACCATCCCACGTCACCAATGATCTAAGCAACAGCATAGCCAAGTAAGTGTATTATGAATCCTGAAATTGTGACCATCAGGAATTTGGTAGTCTAAGAAACAAAGTATACACTGCAGTACTTTCTGTGTTCTGTACAGTGTAGATTGCATAAGGCTTGCATCCACGGAATATCATTTTGGTTAAGGTAATGGTGCTGGAAGTGCCTAGATAACAGCTCAGGTGTCTGGTGTGGTGTCTTCAGATCTGTGACAAGAGAATCATTTCAAAACCACATGAACAGTGACTGTACTGTCTGTAATCTTTTTTTTAGTCATTATTACATATAGGTACACTGTAGCTGTCTTCAGACACACCAGAAGGGGGCATCAGATCTCATCATAGATGGTTGTGAGCTACCATGCGGTTGCTAGGAATTGAACTCGGGACCTCTGGAAGAACAGTCAGTGCTCTTAACCACTGAGCCATCTCTCCAGCCCCTTGTCTGTAATCTTAAAACAAGCATGATCTACAGAGTGAGAATCCTGGGACAACCAGGGCCACTTAGACCCTGTCTCGACCTCTTTTCCCCCCAAAAAAGGCAGGAGACCAGAGAGATGAGCTGGAGAGATGGCTCGGCAGCTAGAGCACTGGTATTCTCACAGTGCCTCCAAGTTGAGTTCCAGCACCTACATTGTGGCTCACAGCTGCCCATAACTTCACTTCCAAAGGATATGGAGACCAGACATACAGGTTGTACATATAAATGTATGTATTATGAATATGTATCTGTGTATGTACATGCAGGCAAAACCACATACACACACACACACACACACACACACACACACACACACAAAGAAAACAAGATAAATTTGAAGCAAGACTCAGGCAAGCTGAAGGTAGCGGCATACATTTTTAATCCCTGCACTTGAATGGTACAGATAGTTGGAGGCCAGCCTGGGCTAAGTATTGAGACTGTGTCACAGAAAAACAACAGTCACAGGAGACTGGTGTACATCTCTAATTCTAGCTCTCATAAAAGCAGTTTGAGGCCAGCCTGCTGCTGTTATTTCCAGTTTCTTTGTTCTTCCTCCCTTTCTGCAGAGGCCAGTGGGAAATGGGCCTTGTGTTTCTGGGGATCAAATGAGGTCCATTGGCATGCTAGCCAATCAGTCTACCAAGCTATGGCTTTATTGTCTCATTGGAGTTGTCGGGGCTTTTGCTCAGGTGTCTTGCTGACATTGCAGGATATAGGGCAGTCCCTTTACTCGTCCTGTAGCTCCTCACTTAACCTAGTCTCCAATGTGGAACAAGTAAAAACATACCCAAAATCTAAGATGGGCCTGGTAGTTCAGGTATGTGGCCCCAGTTCCATGGCCAGCACCATGTAGGTGCTGGGACTTCAGAGGCACTGTGAGAACACCATCTCTCCAACACACCTCTCTGGTCTCCTGTTTTTTAGGGGGAAGAGAGGTTGAGACAGGGTCTAAGTGGCCCTGGTTGTCCCAGGACTCTCACTGTAGACCTGGGTGAGTTTAAGGTCGCCCTTAGACCTTATCTCAGAAAGGAAAGAGGACTGTGATTGACACAGCCTTTGCGTAAGGGAAATGTAAGCTCACTGCTGCTGCTGTCCCTTTTTTCCTGTTGGATCATGCAGGTCACCTTCTGCAGCTGGATGACATGGTATATGCTTATAATTCTGTATTCTGAAGCTGAGGTGGAAGGGTGGAGTTCATGAACAGTCAGCCCCAGCTATATAGTGAAGTTTTGTCCTGCAGAGGAAAGAGCACCTAAGCAACGTTGGCATTAGAACTAAAAATTCTTAGTTATGTGATACTCAAAGAAGACTAAGTCCAGTAGGAAAGGTGGTCAGGAACCATGGTCTCCAGCACATGCACACATTGTTGTCAATGATTTATGACAGAGGTGTAGCTTACCCATCTAGTAGGAAATGCAGATGATGTTGGAAAGTCATTATTCACATGTGAAAGAATGGGGGTTGAACTGGAGAATGTAAGTGTAACTCCACTGAACTCATAGGTAGCATGCTCAAGGTCCTATGATTGATCCCAACACACACACACACACACACACACACAAAACCTTAAGTATAATAGCTAAAACTAGAACAATTTTAGAATAAAGCATGTTACTTGTTCTGCATCATAATTTAAAACTTTTGAACATTAAAGATGCTACAGCAATAACAAGGCAGCCTGAGTGAGGAAGGAAATGCATGTGTAATGAAGGGCACAGACTTCACAGTCCAATAAGAAAGCCTACGAACTACAACCATGGGTCTTAAATGGGTGGTTTTCTAAAGAAAATGTGCAAATGGCCAAGAAGCACATCAGAAAATTCCCAGACTTTGCATGGTAACATAAATGTAGGATCTGGGAGGGGAATGCAGGAGAATTGTTCTGAGTTTGAGGCCATCCTGGTCTACAGAGAGAGATTCTGCCTCAAAACACCAACCACAAAGACACAGAAATACCAATTCCTTTTTTTTTTTAGTGACCTTTTTTAATGATTATATTTTTATTTATTTTATGTATATGAGCACACTGTCCTGGTTTTCAGACACACCAGAAGAGGGCATCAGATCCCATTATATAGATGGTTGGGAATCACCATGTGGTTGCTGGGAATTGAACTCAGGACCTCTAGAAGAGCACTCAGTGCTCTTAACCACTGAGCCATCCTTCCAGCCCCTGAAATACCAATTTTTATTTCACAGCCATTAGTGTAAAAACAAGAAGCCAGGCATGGTAGAGCATGCCTGTAATCCCAGCACTTGAGAGGCAGAGGAGCTGGATCTCTGTGTGTTCAAGGCCAGCCTGGTCCATAGAGCAAGTTCCTGGATAGCCTGGTGTTATTACACAGAGAAACCCTGTCTGGAAAAACAAACCCCACCCCCAAGAATAAATGATACTAACAAAAATGGAACTTTTTTTAACTGATAAATAGGTGTTTAAAATGATGCAACTGATGCAAAACAACAACAAATGTGTCTACTTTGGGGTAGATAGCTGAAATAATTGAAATCAGGGACCCAAACAGATATTTGGGTACATAGAAACAATTTGTAGTAGCCAGTCAAGGAAAGTAGCACAAGTATCCATTGATGAATGTACAGAAAATAGTATTTTATATAAGTATTCAGCCTTACAAATGAAATACTAGCAAATTCTTTACCCAGAGAGATAGAAGAATGGGGTTGTGGAGGGCTGAGAGAGAATGGCAAGTTACTGTTAAATCAACTTTGAGTTTGACAAGATACTGTTTGAGGTTGGTGCTGGTGGTGACATAATGAGAAGATAACGTTTGAGGTTGGTGCTGGTGGTGACATAATGAGAGCCAGTACTCAGCCCCTGAGCTATACACACTTTACATAGTTGGGGGCTGGCCCTTCACTGCTCTTTCAAGGTGAAAGAATTATTCTTGCAAATTGTTAAATTGTTTGAAAAAAACTGCCTCTGGGTGGTGGAGGAGCTCACATTGTGTGTGTGTGTGTGTGTGTGTGTGTGTGTGTGTGTGTACATCATTATAGGCTAAATCCAAGAGCAATTTCAACTGTTTGGGGATAGAAAAATGGACTAGCAAAATCGGGAGGAGAAGAGTGTCTGGGAGGGATGACTGTGAGCAGGGGTATATTGGTAGAAATGAAAAGACAATGGAACCTGTTATTTTATATACTAAAACTTTTTATTTAAACAAAAACTAGATACAATAGTTGCACACCTGAAGGCCCACTACTCCAGAGGCTATCAAAAGAGGTTCAAGGTCATCTTGGACCACATAATGAGGCGGGCAGAAGAGAGAGACTATATAAAAGACATATTATCTATAAGAGAAAAAAATCATAAAAGCTTGTCCCTCTCTTTTCTTCTCAGGATATTTTCTTTCCTGGATGTTGTTACCCTGTGTCGCTGTGCTCAGGTCTCCAGGGTAAGATGCTTGACATGGTGATAAGAGACCTTTTCCTGGACTGGGGCTGATAAGCTTGCTAGGGGTTGCTTGTATATTTTACAGAAGATAATATTTCACTCAGAATACTCCATCCATGCCATGCCATGTCATTCTATGGTTGAATTCTGTTTTATGTACTTCCTGTTCATAATATTTGCATGGTGCAAGCAGAATGGGTACTTTACTTTGAAAGTCTTCAGTAGTTCGTTTTATAACAGCATATAGACATACACGTAGATATGTTAAAGGCTCTTGTGTATCTAATTCTCATGTTGTCTCCATATAGTCTGTCCTTCAAAAATGAGGGGAGAAAAGAATCCAGGGTAGCCAGCATGTGGGAGGTTCCCATGAAGTACAGTTTCCGTGTTGGGTGGACCCAAGTATCTTCTTGAGACCACTAATGGAATGTCTACTACCGCTGTATTCGAGAACCCAAAACCTTAATGTAGAAATTTCCCCTTTCTGGTAATTCTAAAATAACTTTTCTATGCTAAAAGCTCTACTTACTTGCATATCTACCATGTTGGAAATAATGAGCATGCTGTGATTTCTTTACGCTGTTTTTGTCCCGATGACTGTACAGTCATTACAAGTGAGCGTCCTTACAAATGAGCACATTTTCCTGTCTGTCTTATAACTGAAGTCGTCATCCAGGGGCGTTCACAGTAGTCCTTGATGATTGTGCTTTTCACTTGAGGAAGGCGGAACTGTGCCAGATCATTAACCCTGGGCTGTTGGTGCCCCTTGACATTCTGTGGTTATGATGCTGGTGAATTGTATTAGGAAGGAGACACTTGCTCTTGTGGTGCTAGGATTGAGTCTGGTGTCAGGCATATATAGGCCAGGCCTGGCACTGAGACATGCTGCCAGTACTTTGAGGGTTTTTGTTTTGTTTTGTTTTTTAATGCAGGGTGGAACCTGTCATTCCTAATTTTAGGCTGAGTTCTGCATGTTTCCTGCTCAGTGAAGAACCTGGCAAGGACTAGCACACAATCAAAGATATATTTAGCCCAAGACTCTCTTAAACATGTGGTTTTTTAAGAGTTTTATTTGTTAACTTCCCGTGACTATTAAAAAAAAAAAAAAAAAACTCACTGGTAAAATCTGAATCTGAAGCCACAGAGAAAAAAAATAGCCTTGACCGCATGAGAAGCCATAGTGAAAATTTTGCTAGCTTTAGAGTGATTTCATGCTTACCGGCATTCGGTCACATGTGCCCTTGGGTTTCCCAGAATATCCAGAATTTGGTTTTGGAAGTGTTGAAAGAAAGTGGGAAGTAGTGGCCCAAATCCTTAGTCCCATCATTTAGGAGGCAGAGGCTGTCTCTAAGATTTTCTGATCACCCAGTGCTAGACAGTCTCAAAAGTGTTGTATCAGACAAATGACTGTAAGTATAACCTTTGTTAAATTGCTTTTTAAATTTGCTGTAATAAAGAATACTCTAGAACTAGATATTATGGCTCACACCTATAATTCTGTACACCCTGGGCTAAATAGTGAAATCCATGCAGGAGAACATACATTGTTCTGAATAATATATGCTTATAAATGTATTACATAATTAAAGGAAGCTTTTAAAGGGTTTAAAATGCCAAGTGATAATAACAAACAAGTTCCTACTGACATGGTCTCACCCAGTCCTGAATGTTGAAAAGCTTAACAAATGTTCTTGATGTCTCCACTTTACTGAAGAGACATATAACAATTGCTTTTAAGTTTGTAGTTTTAAAATTACCACTGAGGCCTGGGCCTGGCACCTTGGACTCTGGAGGCTGAAGCAGGGATCAAGAGTTGGAGGTGGCTGGGGCCTGCACAGTAAGACCTTCCCTAAAACAAGCAGCTGGGGCTGCATTGTGGCTCTGCAGTTCTTGCCTCCCGGGTACAAAGCCCTGGATCTGATCCCCAGAGAGACAAACAATAAAATAAAATTGTTGCTGAGTCAAATTAGACAGAATATTGATCATTTATGAAGCAGATATGAGTGAATACATTGATAATGAGGAAAACACAATTTGAGAAGGATTTGCCACAGGCAGCTGCCTCCCCAGAGCTGCTGCAGGTGGCTCAGAGACAGCAGCAGGGACTGAGGACATTTTGGAACAATCTCAATTATTTGTTGGTTGAATTGTGAATTTAAATATTACAGTTTCTGTTTTGATTTTGACCTGTGTTCGTTCTATCTCTTTTTATTCAAAACAGGCCTGGAATGTCCTAGCTCTGGATGGCAGTAACTGGCAACGAATAGACCTGTTTGATTTCCAGAGGGACATTGAGGTATGACTCCGTGGTGTATGGCCGCATTTGTTTCATTGGTAGCTACAACATTAGTCTTAGCCACAGAAATCTGTTCACTGAAGAAGTGATTAGTTTTGTTACAACTGAACTTCATGGAAGCCCCCAGTGTTCCCAACAGGATTTTCTTAGCTAGGTGTAGTAACATAGGCCTTTAATCTCAGTAGAGTCAGGCAAACCAAGGGGAGCTAGAGACCAGCCTGGCTGCAGAGTAAGACCCTGTCTCAACACAAAATGAGACAACAACAAAATGTTTCTCAGGTTTGGGACTCGGACCTAGGGCCTCAGCATGACAGGCCACTCTCCTGACTGGCCTGCTTTTCTCCCCCTAGCTTCTCCTTCAGGTTTTGAGGATACTTGGAATTAGTTCCCTGAAATAACACTAAGTTCTTAATAATAGTAGTCCTGAGGACAAAGGACTTGTTTTGTAGTTTTTATATTTGTTTATTTTATAGTAAGTTGGCTTAAACTTGTTGGGGGTGGTATCTGTTTATTCTTGATGTGTGTTTTGATTCTTGGGGGAACAAAAATAGAGATTTTTAAGATTATTAAATTGTTTTTACGGGCTGGAGAGATGGCTCAGTGGGTAAAAGCACTTACTGCTCTACCAGAGATCCTGAGTTCAAATCCCAGCAACCATATGGTGGCTCACAACCATCTGTAATGAGATCCGTTGCCCTCTTCTGGTGTGTCTGAAGACAGTGTACTCACATATATACAATAAATAAGTCTTTTTTAAATTGTTTTTACTAATGAGAGACAATTTTCCTTTTTTCTCATTTAATCTTTTAGTATAGCCTGTTAGTTTCCTCTCCGTAGAAAAGTATAATAGCAGGCTGGAGAGATGGCTCAGCAGTTAGGAGCATTGACTGCTCTTCCAGAGGACCTCTGTTCAATTCCCAGCAACCACATGGTGGCTCACAACCATCTGTAATGGGATCTGATGCCCTCCTCTGGTGTGTCTGAAGACAGCTACAGTGTACTCACATACATTAAAAAAAAAAAAGTATAGTAGCATCAAGGCATTCACACACCTCTGACCCCAAGCAGCACATGGAGATAAAGTCCAGAAGATCAGAAAGAAGTGCACGATCAGGGGTTGGTGATGGTTCTGTTGACACAGCCCTTGCCATACAGGCATGAGGACCTGAGTTCAGATCCCCAGCATCTGTTGAGGTCAGGGATGGAGGTAAACCTCTTAACTCCAGAGCCAAGGGAGGGGAGGTGGAGCAGGTACATCCTACAAGCTCACTAGCTAGCCCTAGTCTACCACAGTTCAGAGAGAAGCCCTGTTTCAAAACATAGAGTGAAGAATCAGAGAAGACGGGCATCCTGACAGCCTCTAGACCTGCACACACGTGTGCATCCTCATCCATGCAGTAATCACACCAGCCTCTTAAAATCAGCAACAGAAATAGAGCAGCAGTTATGAGCACTGGCTGCTTTTCTAGAGGATCCTGGTTTTGAGTCCCACAGTCTACATGGCAGCTTCGAACCCTCTGTAGCTCGTTTCAGAAAATCCAGTTACCTGTAGTGGCTGCCACAGGCACTCACTGCATGCATGTGGTGCACAGGCATACATGCAACCTGAGCACACACATTAAAATTAAAACATAAAAAAAAAGATGAAAAGTTCATTGGCATTATGCTGCATTTACCCTACACTTTTCTGACCTTGTGGATCTATGTGCTTAGCAAACCTGACCACAGGATCATTCAGCAAGATGGTGAGTGCTCACTGAGCTCCTGCTGTACCGAGTGCTATAGTAAGTTTCACAAGAACACAAACATGGCATAGAGTTCTACAAGAACCAGACAGGACCATTCCTCAAATACAGGCTATCGTTCAAGTTAAAGAGAGAATACAGACTAGCCATGTCCTAGTAGATGGGCTTCTCAGAGTAAGTTGTCATTTTCTTACTTACCTTTCTCTCTGTTTATAAACGGTTTTTCCCTGAGGATGTATTCTTGTCAAAAGAAGTAACGTACACTGTCTTTTTGCTTCACTGTCTCTTCATAGGGCCGGGTAGTAGAAAATATTTCAAAACGATGTGGAGGTTTTTTACGAAAGTTAAGTCTTCGTGGGTGTCTCGGAGTAGGAGACAATGCATTAAGGTAAAAAAAGCATTTAAGAATAACTTTCAATCTTGTAGACTGAAGTACAGACCACCACCAACTCACTTAGAAAAAGCTTTTGAATTTCTAAGCTGTTAAAAATGCAAACATGTACATTGGCTATAAGAGATTTCTAGTAGGAAGTGGAGCCCCAGGGTGCAGTAGCATGTCCTAATTCTACCATGCATCGAGTCCATGAAGGAGACTCTAGTGAGCCTGGCCTACACAGCAAATAAAGGACAGAGATGAGATTTTAAAATGCTCTACACTCAAGTATTTATCTGGGGATCTTGAGTTTATAGACTTTGGTTAACTCAAAGATAAAATCATTTTCAGCTTTTGTTTAGTCTGAGAAATTTTAAGACAGAGGGACTGCAAATTCAAGGTCACCCAGGCCTACACAGTGAGACCCTTCTGAGAACACGAAAAGAATACATAGTTTGTGGAGCTGGGGGAGGTAGCACATGCCTTAATTCCAGGACTGTGAAGGCAGAGGCAGGTAGATGTCTCTGAGTGCAAGATCAGTTTGGTCTACAAAGAGTGAGTTCCTGGACAGCCAGGGATACACAGAAACCCTGTCTCAAACAAAACAACCATAACAAATGAACAAAAAGAAGAGTCTGTGGGGACTAATCTCTTTGAACCCACCAGCTACTTGGTGTTGAATTCACACTTCACACACAGACATAAGAGTTTGATTTTGCAGATAGAGACCGGCTATTTGTGTTCACTGCCAACACAGCTGTCCAGAGTCAGAGCCTGCAGGGTAGCACTCTCCCATAGTCAGCTTCTACTCAGATGTCAATTGCAAGACCCAGTTGCTGTGAACTTCTCTGGATGACCCATAAAATCAGGTGTTACCGTGATTTTATTAGTTTGCTAGCATGTGTCCGGTAATTCAGGAAGGCACTCTGGTACTATTAGCAGCTCACTTTAAAGCGCATGGGTACGTAGCTAGAGGAAGTGCTGCACAGGGCAGGGTTGAGGAATGTCTGAAGACCAGAGCACCAGTCCTTGTGGTATGCTGTTTTCCCAGGACACCACCCCAGCAGCTCTGGTCCCATTATTCAAATAATGAGGACAAACAAAACTCACACGTGTTCCTCGGGAAATTACAAATGCCTTAGGATCTCTATCCTGGAAGCTAGGGTCAAACCGATTATATATTTTACATATTATGGCATGATAGGTGCCAACAACAAGTATTATTTTTTTTTAATATCTAAAGTTTTGCACAACTTATTTATAACCTTTTACTTTTTCCCCCTAAAGGACCTTTGCACAAAACTGTAGGAATATTGAAGTGCTAAGTCTCAACGGATGTACAAAGACAACAGATGCGTGAGTATTGACTTCAGATGGCGGTGTCGTTAGTCTGTCGTCCACCCCACTCTAGTCTTGACTGTCGTCTCCTGAACACGGTGAACTAGGTTTTCTTTATTTTATGAATGATTCTTTGTCTGGCTTATGACGCTAAGGGACAAGTGCAGGGCCTTGTGCTGTGCCTCTGAGCTACATCTCTAGTCTAGAAGCCTAAGGGAGAAATCATGAAGGTAGGAGTTGGAATAGAAGGCTTCCTTTGAACTCCGTGATATTTAAAGTGCAACTTAAAAACCACAGCAAATGTGTGAGCCGCAAGGCTGACAATCAAAAGCCACATGACAGACAATTGTATAAAATGTCTTAAGACCATAAACATAGACCTAAATGGCTCGTGCTATTTAAGGAAAATGACTGTTGCCTGTCACTCATAACATAAAAAAAGTTAACACAATCCTTTATCTTTGAGATACAGATTCTCAGACATGAGATACACACATGGCCATAGAAAGCTCCAGCCCCAGGTTATCCATTGATGGTAATGTGGATCAAATCACATTTAAATACGATGCAGCGAAGTTGTTGTGAAATGAGGGCAGAGAAGAAGGTGGACAGGCAGGAGCCAGCCTTGTTTATGGAGTTCCAATTCAAAATGCATAAAACGCTGAGCCTCGAGGACACAAAGCACAAAACACATGGGTGTTTCATTTCTGTTCTTTGAGGCCTTACTGTTGCTTTTTCTATAAGAAGTAGGGTGAGGCATTCTGATTTTAAGACAGCCTATAAAACTCAGTCTCAAAAACAAAAGGAAGATAGACAGAAGTTATTTGTGTCCATAACTCAGGTACTTGGTGCTTGGGAGGTAGAAGACAGTGGATCATGAGTTCAAGACCAGCCTCTGCTACTTAGTAAGTTTTAGGGCAGCCAAACTACAGGAGATTCCCTCTCGAAACAAAACAAAACTGGAACTGGGGAGGGATAGGTGTCAAATCCATCCCTACAAGCTGAAAGCAAATAAAACACATGAACTCTGTTAAATTCTAGTCTATGTTGGTACCATAACAACTCAGAAAGAATTTCTCTCTGCTGACTTTTTTTTTTGTTCTGTGCTGGAGGTGGGACCCATGGTCTGATGTGTTTATCGTGTGCTCTGAACACTGAGAGCAGCTGTTCATACTTTGTGGCCATTCTTATCTGGGTCATTGACTCTGCCTACTGATTTATCCTCTCTGCTTGTGTCAGTACTTGAAAGAAAAAGTCCTAGACATGGTATTTAATCTTTAAGCGTTTTAGAATAGATTTATATCTTCACGATCGAGGCCTTTTTATTTTTAATACTGCAGAGCAAACCCAAAGCTTGTGCATTTTATGCAAGCTCTACCACTGAGCTAAAACCCTATCTAAGACCCTAGCTCCAGGTCTGTGAAATTCTTTACTTTGTTGTTTGTAGACAGGGTTTCTCTGTGTAGCCCTGGCTGTCCTGGAACTCTGTATAGAAAACCGTATACCAAGTGCTGGGATTAAAGCTATGTGTAGCTGCCGCTTCAGCCACCACCATTGCCTGGCTGAGTCAGTGGAATTCTTGCCTAGGGCTCCTGGCCCACCAATCCCGTGAGAAGCTCTGAATAATTAGTAAATGAGGTAGAGTATAAAAACCAACAGGCTTGAATCACCTCCTAGGTAGGCTCCTTTGATTTGAAACATTATCAATAAAAATGGTAATGAGAAAAGCAAAAGCAAAGGCCCTTTTAGCTTGAAGCTGTGGATCGCTAAGACTCAGGATATAACAGGCAGTGAGGTGCACGCAGGCATTTTCTCTGGGCTGGAGAGAGCACCTGATGCTCTTACAGAGGACCCAGACTGTTTACCTCACTTGTAGCTCACATCCTTCAGTGATCCCAGCTCCAGCAGATGTGGCGCCGTCTTCTGGCCTCTCAGGCATGCACACACAGCACTCATAGTCAGGTGTACACATAAAATAAAAATAAACGAATCTAAGGAAAGAAACCTCACATATCCAGAGGCTATGTTCACAGGCAGCAGAGGTCAAAATGAACACAAGGTAGCCACATATTCCTGGTTGGAAAGACCCAGAAGTTCGGATGTCCTCTCTGGCCCATATGTGAACCATCAGCTGTGCTTACATGGGAAGAAGTAATGTGCAAAGTCAAGAAGACGCTGGGTAGGAATACCATCAGCCCATCTGTCTGGATGAGACAGGTCAGTTAGAGTCTACTAAAGAAGTAAGTAACAAACCTCTCTCAGGAAAAAATAGAATCCAGTTAGTCGGCAGAAATTAAAGAGGACTACTATAGTCCCAGCACCAGAGGTTCCAGGGGTGAAGGCCAGGCTAGACTACATAGAGCCTTTATCAAAAACCTGAAAGAGGGCTTGCTCTGCAGCTCAGTGCAGAAGTGACCAGCATGTGTAAATCTCTGAGAACAATCCCTAGCAATACACATACAAAAAAAGAAGCACACTTTAGGTTCCACACAAGTAAGTTAATCTTTAATCTCTGTGGGTTAGAATCCAGCCTGGTCTGCAGAGCAAGATCTAAGTTCTGCCAGACAACATAGTAAGACCCTTTCCCTCAAGAAAACACAGAGATAAAAAGATGAATAATGAATGCTGTCTATGCAAGCAGAACATTCTACCCAGTGATTACAGAGAACACATTGTGTTCTGAACACTTAGGGAAAAAATTTGAAGAAATGCTGAGAATTTAAAAGTTAAAGCAATATACATTTAAGTAACCCATAAGTTAGACAGTTTTTTTTTTTTAATCTTGAGCTGAACGGCAATAACAAGCTAACCAGGCGTAATAGTTAATACCTGTGGTCTGCATTTGGGAGGCTGAGGCAGAGCTATTGCCTAGAGTTTCAGACCAGCTTGAGCCATGGTGATTACCCAGGCTGTACAAATGAGCCTGTGAGACTCAGGTATCATAAGAGGCTCTCCATTTTCTTTTAATGGAATAAACATAAAATCATAAGAGCAAGCCAGGCATGGTGTACACACCTTTAATCCCAAGCATTTAAGAGGAAGAGGTAGGAAGAGTTTGAGGCTCTTTTAAGTTGAGTAATTTTAGGGAATTTTCCCAGGTTAATGAATTAGTAAAAATTCCACTTGACAAGAGTCCACACCGGTAATCTTTCACTCAGGGTTGAGGTCAGAGAATTAAGGTACAGTGGGCTCCAAAGCAAATTTAAGGTTACAGGCTTGCCAAGGCTATATAACTCAGGTTTTGCTTAGGCTACAGAGTGAGCTCAAGGTCAGTTTGGGTGATTTAGTGTCACCAAAAAACAAACAAAAGTCTAGAGACACAAGAGACATAAATCAATGTTAGAACACTGGGCTAGCACCTAGGTAAGCATTCTGGGTGTGGTGGCACACACCTTTAGTTACCAACACTGGAAGGCAGAGGCAAGTGGATCTCTGTGAGCTGAGTACACAGAGAAACCTGTCTCAAAGAACAAAATAAATATAACCACAAAAAACTTTAAGAGCTCTTTAGGGCCAGTGAGATGGGTTAGTCATCCTGAGCTCAGTCCTGGGAACCCATGGTGGAAGGAAAGAAGAAACTCGCCAAAGTTAACCCATGACATCCACATACATGCCGTACCACATTTGTGCCCAGACTCAATAATTGTTCTCCTCTTTCTCTTCCTCCTTCTCATCACCCCATCTTCAGCACACCTTTAGTTCCCACTTTCGGGAGTAAGGGGCAGGCAAATCTCATGAGTAAGGCCAGCCTAGTCTACATAGTGAGTTCTGTGTTAGCCAGGACTATATAGTGAGGCTCTATCTCAGGAAAATAAAAAACAAGCATAATAATTCTTTGGAAAGTGGATCAATATTCAAGAAATTCTGTTTCTGCATATTAGTAACACAATTAAAAGTGGAATTTAAGAATTGTTTGTCTGTTAGTTGTTTTGTTTTAACAGAATTTCTCTCTGTAGCCCTGGCTGTAACTCACTCTGTAGACCAGTCTGGCCTAGAGCTTAGAGATGCACCCTACAAAGGAGGCTGACTGAAGAGCTCTGGGTTTCCAGTTTGAGACACTGTCTCAAAAACACAAAACATAACAAAAGGAAGAGGAAGAGATGGAATAATAGAATGTAGGAGACTCTAAGAACTTTGTCTCTGAGAAGCTCCTTGTGCTGAATGCTTATAATGCCAGTATATCAGGAGAAAGTGGCTACAGTGGACAAAATAAACCTGATTTTTGCTTTTTCCCCAAAAGGCTAATAGAACGATGAAGAAACTTGTATTGAGGCCAGAGTGTGTTGAGCCAACTAGAGATGCAAGGTTACCAAGCATTGGTGGTGCACACCTTTAATCCCAGCACTCTAGAGGCAGAGGCTCCAGATCTCTGAGTTCCAGGCCAGACTTTTCCACAAAATGAGTTCCAAGTCAAGCCAGGAATACACAGAGAAACCCTGTCTCCAAAACAAAAGAAAGGCACAAGCATTTGAGCCAGTTCTAAGCCAGTTTATTATGAAGATAAAAACCATGAGCTTGTGTTTACTCTTATGGGCTCTGTGTGTGTGTGTGTGTGTCTGTCTGTCTGTCTGTCTGTCTGTCTGTCTGTGAGCGTGCATGTGCACATTTGAACCTGGTGCCTGTGGAGGCTTGAAGAGGGAATAGATCCCCTAGAACTGGTGTTACAGACATTTGGGAGTAGGTGCTGGGAATTGAAGCCAGGTCCTCTAGAAGAGCAAGCAGTGTTTTTAACTGCTGAACCGTTTCTCCAGTCCCAAGATTATATTTTATTTATATTTTTCTTGGATTTGATCCCAGAAATCATGATGCAAGTGGAAACCTCTACATACAGGCTGTAGGAATAACACATGAATACACATACATCATATACACACAATAATAAATGAAAATGTTTAAATACATTTACCTAGGGTGTGGGACATATCTCAGTAGTGCAGAATTTGGCATGTGTGAGATCTGGGAATTGACATCTTAAATCCTGGACAGTCAGCAATACTATAACCTCTCGCTTACACCGCAGTTCCAGTCCTTCCTTTGTATACCGCACAGAAGCCCAGCTCTTTGGCCTCTGTGCTGCACAGAGTTTTTATGGGAGAAGGTGGAGTGCAGGCAGAGGCAGAGCTTTTAGAGCTGGGTTCACAGAGCAAGTGTGACCCTCTCAGCACTCTGGCATTCAGTGTGCTGGCCTGAGTCACAGTGTTTCCAGATAGAAATCAGACGCTGTCGTCATGTGGTCAGGTTATACACTGCACAGCTTTTCTTTTGCTCTTCAGTAAGACCCTCGGGTTTATAGCTGCTTGGGGGATGCTGTGAGAGTTTTATAGTTCCGATATACAGGTGCATTTTTACTGAGAAAGGTGTGTTAGACTTGAATATATTTCATCAAGTACCTTACTTATATTTTATTGTTTTTATGTGTCTGGGAGTGAAGCCGTACAATTTCTACAAGTGTGACCGCACAGTGTGGCATGACTGACCAGGCATGGCCAGTCAGATCACATGGGGGCTGCTTTTCCCACTGAGTGTTTCAGTGTGCACATGTGTTCTTATTTCAAATGTGTATTTTCCCCCTCTCTCTGCAGTACCTGCACTAGCCTTAGCAAGTTCTGCTCCAAACTCAGGCACCTCGACTTGGCTTCCTGTACATCAATAACAAACATGTCTCTCAAAGCTCTGAGGTAAATCTCTTATACTAGTATGCCTATTACTACATACATAACAAATAACACGTCTGGGATTGAAGGCAGCAGTATTTCACGGGTGTGTCCTATCGTCCCAGGGTACTTTTCCTAATCCTGCTCACATTAAAATCACAGGCAGCATTAATATGAAGCATCCAGAGATAACTAAGACTTTTGAACAGAGCAGTGTGGGTTATCAGCTAACGATCATAGATGTTCATAAAGGACTGCTTTTTAAAACAGAAAATAGCATGTGTAGTTACAGCTTAGTGGTTGAAATGGATCTGGAAGCAGGTTGTTGTCTGACAGCGTAGGCTGAGCACAGCCCCTAGGACCTCTTCCTTGCCGTCTTGCAGCTCTTACAGGAGACATGAGACGCTGTCAGCCTGTCACACAAAGTGCGTTAAAGCCCCCGTAATGACGCTCATTGCCTGTGTTCTCATATTTAAGTACATTAAAACTAGAGGCTGTTCACACCATTAATCCCAGCTCTTGGAAAGCTAGGGCAAGAGGATCATTAGTTCAAGGCCAGGCTGGACTGAGTGACAGTGTCCTGAAGTTCTTTTTCTCCATCCTTGAGCCTAGGGCTATCCACCTGCAGCTCGGGCCGTCTCTGCGCCTGGTGCCCAGCCTCCCTTTCCCTTCCCTTCCTCATTCTTATTGTTTTATCATGGTTTCTGTTCTGTTTGTTGTAAGACAGGGTCTCACTGTGACTCTGAACATGCTCTGCAGATCCAGATAACCTTGAACTCAGAGATACACCTGCCTCTGGCCTCAGGTCTGGGAATTATTGTCTTTTAATTTTTAGTAGTGTCTCACTGTGTACACCAGCTGCCCCATAGACTAGGAAGCCTCTGAATTTATGATCCTCCTGCCTCAGCCTTTCAAGTGACTAGGATTACAGAGTGTTATCAGGCCTGATATGGTGCAGGGAGTAGGGGAGTTAAATATTTTTTTTTTCCAGGCTTGCCTTGAACTTCTGAAACACTTGCCTTCATTCCCCAAATAAATATATTTTAAGAGAGAGAAATACTCCGTACCTTTGGAAATCTTACTTTCTTTCTTTTCTTTTCTTTACTTATCTTACTTTCTTTCTTTTCTTTTCTTTACTTATTTATTATAAAGCATTCTATCTGCAGGCCAGAAGAGGGCATCAGATCTCATTATACATGAGGAGATCATTATACGTGGTTGCTGGGAATTGAACTCAGTACCTCTGGAAGAGCAGTCAGTGTTCTTAACCTCTAAGCCATCTCTCCAGCCCAGAAATCTACTTTTTAACTAGACTCTCTTAAGTAATTAGACTCTGTGTTAGTTCTGCTTATACACATTAAAAGCTCAGCTCTTGATTGTTTTATATTATGCTGCTGCAGACCTGTAGTTTTAAATCAGCCAAGGCTGCTTATGAAGACCCTGTGTAAGAAAGAGAGAAAGTTAGTATAACTGACATAAAGCACGGGTCCTTTTGAAACTCCCTCGTGAGTGCATGATGTACCTGTGTATCTGAAACTGCTCTCTGTGCAAGGCCTTCCGATCAGCGCCACTTAACATTCATAAGATTTTCACACAATTGATCTCATTTACGGAAGGCTTTATGTAGTGGATAGGACAAGCATTTACGGATTTCCAAAAACCTAAGTGTCTGTGAGTTTCTGGCGACTACTGAATCAGCATGACATGACTAAGGTGTGCCCGCCCGTCGGCTTCACCGAGGCCCCAGGTGAGAGACGTGTGAGCACACACAGTATGGGCACACACATGGCTGGTCTTAGACTACAAGGTCCAGACACACTTCTTAAGCCACTCGACTGGAGTCAGAATATTTATGTTGATGATGATCTTAAACCTGGGTCTAAACTTTATTTCAGGACTTTCTGTAATCAGGGCACTTGAAACCGTTCAGGCAGTGTTTACAGAGACAGAAGGTTTGAGAGCCTTCAGCATTCCTGGCAGGACTGAACAGGCATGAGCAGAAAGAACCAAAGGTACATCTAGGTACTATACACAGAAGCTAAACACAGCCTGTCCTTCCCTCAGACTGAAGCAGCAACGCTCTAGGAAGAGCCCAGATGAGGAAACAGAAGTTTGAACATGTGCTAGAACTCTGGTGCCAGTCAAATCCCTTGATGGAAATCTGACCTTGAGTCTGAACTACTAGTCATTGATTTTCCATTTCAGTCCATATCTAAAAACAATGTGTGCTTTGTGCTTGTTGTATAAAGTGGGTTCAAAATACCCTGCCTATGATACAGTCCTCTGTGGCCACCATAAAGATGAGGTCGTGGCAGCTTTGGGATTGCAGGTGGTGACATGCTTGTCTCATTGTGTTTTGTCCTAAGTGAGGGCTGTCCACTGTTGGAGCAGTTGAACATCTCCTGGTGTGACCAAGTAACCAAGGATGGCATTCAAGCACTAGTGAGAGGCTGTGGGGGTCTCAAGGCCTTATTCTTAAAAGGCTGCACTCAGGTAATGCTCCATGTAGTGCTTGTGAAAGTCAGAGGGACCATTAGCTCTTGTAGGTTTTCCAAGATGTCCATCCTAAGGAAGGTGGGAGTTGGAGATGCTACTAACTGAAGACACACTTCCACAAGTCAAAGCAGTTTTCTTAGGATTGAGGAGAATTATTTTCTGATGGAAGCATAAATCAGGGCAGGGGCAGTGGAGAGACACTCATGCAGTACCATTTATCTGTACTGAAAAAGTTCCTTTATTCCCTGTTACTTGGAGCAAATAGGTAAAAAGGGCAGTCATAGCATTTCCACTGGTATAGCCGGCAGGAATTGTTCATAGGTCTGCCACGTGTATACGGCAAGTACATTTTAAAGGGTTCATTTTGCCTTCTGCCGTATCTCACAAGTATGAATAACACTTCTTTCATTAAAAAATTCACAAACTCATGCATGATGGTACATCCCTGTAAGCCTGGCATTTGGGAGGCTGAGACAGGAGCATCCCTGTAAGTTCAAAAGCAGTCTGGGCTGTATCATAAGGTTCTGTTTCAATTAAATAATTAAACTAGTTTCTCTGGCTTAAAAAAAAATTTAAAAGAAATGATCCCAGAGTGGGTGGAGTTAGGCGTGACTGCCATATGTCAGTGGTTACTAACACTATAAGAAGGATTCCGTTTAAAATTCCCTACTGTTTTCCATGATGGGAAGAGTCCTTTGTTTGAACTTTGGGTGTGAGATTGCCTTAAGACAGTCTTCTGATTATTTGTGGAATTCTGAGAGTTATTGATTGTGTTGCATTGCTGATCTGTTCCTTACCATCTGTCCCAGCTCTGAGTTTACTGCTGATCTTCAACAGCAAATAAACACGGGATTCTGTTCTCAGTTCCTCCTCCCAAATGCTTGTTGAAAAGGAAAACAAAAGCCTCATGTAGGTTGTAGAATGGTTGAAATTACTTTGCCTATAGTCTTAACACAATGTATCATAAATATTTCATGTTCTAGAAATAAAATCCATGTCCAGACATGATGACACAAGCTGTAATCCCAGGAGGAAAGGAAGAAAGATCAGACGAGACTGGTCCACAGTGGGGGTCCAGGATAACCAGACAACATAATTAGACCCTTTCACATCCCAACCTTTACCTTTTTCTAGATTTGATGTTAATAAGAATTTGGTATGGCAAAAACTGACTTCTAGAAAATCCTGGTCACTGCTAGGAATAAGGCAACTTAAATAGCTATATTGAGAATGTACTGATGAATGTGTACAGCCTTTTTCTCCTTTGAAACAATGTGGTAAACTCTTGTTTTTAATCTTTGCAGCTAGAAGATGAGGCTCTCAAGTACATAGGTGCACACTGCCCTGAGCTGGTGACTTTGAACTTGCAAACTTGCTTAGTAAGTAACCCTTCCATAGTGATTCTGTGTTAGTAACATTATTACAAAAATTTCATCAAAAACTGTGGTTATAGGCATAGTGATCCACACCTGTAATCCTGGGACTGAAAGCCCAGCACTAAGCAGATGAGAAGAAGATCATAAGTGAAGGCCAGCCTGTGTTATATAAGAAGTTCTAGGGGCTGGAGAGATCAAAAAGGTCCTGAGTTCAAATCCCAGCAACCTCATGGTGGCTCACAATCATCTGTAATGGGATCTAATGCCCTCTTCTGGTGTGTCTGAAGACAGCTACAGTGTACTTAAATAAATAAATAAATAAATATTTCCTTTAAAAAACAAAAGTAGTTCTAGACCAGCTAGGCCCCATAGTGAAACCCTGTTTCAAAGACAAGATGGGCATAATGTTCTCACCTGTGATCCCAGCATTTAAAACCTGAAGCGAAATTGCCATGAATTCAAAGCCAGCCTGAGCTACGCAGTGAGACCCACACAGATGTTACATGTCTCTCCCTTTATTGCTGCTGATTATGTTGTACAGGGTGGCTTTGAACTTAAGCTCCTCCTGCACTGGTCCTCCCAGTGTTTGGGTTATTAGTGTATGCCTAAATACTGTATTGTGACATTTTACTTAACTAACATTTTTGAAGTTTCAAGATGTTATTTCAATTCAAAATTATTTAAAATACTAATATATATCTTAATTAAAGACATCTCTTTTGTTACATAGTTGTAATATTTATTCTAAAACTACAAATAAATAGACGCTGTGGTGAAATTGTAGCCACCCACAACTTTTGTATTAATTTTCAGCTATGCTGGTAAATATGTTTATACTACTAAAAACTGCTGTCCCATCTGGGCACAGTGGCACACACCATTAATCACAGCACTCAGGAGGATCTCTTGAGTTCCAGGACAGCCAGGACTACACAGAGAAACTTTATTTCAAAACAAAGAAAGCAAAACAAAAAGACTGGTTCTTACTCGTTTTCTAGGCTCTAAAGCTTTTATGGGTCCCTCAACATGATGTGCCCCATGCTGTTCCCAGCATCCAAAGGTTAAAGGTTAAGATCTCAGGGAGTGTGAGCACAGCAGGAGGCAGCTGGAAGAAGATGGCCTCTAGGCCTGGGTGCCCAGTGGACGTGCTGCCTCCCGAGAGTGTTTGATTTCTTTTTCTTCTGTAAGTGACGCATATTGATTCTTCTGACTTTTGTGTTCTAGCAAATCACAGATGACGGTCTCATCACCATATGCAGAGGGTGTCATAAGTTGCAGTCTCTCTGTGCCTCTGGGTGCTCCAATATCACAGATGCCATCCTGAACGCTCTAGGTCAGAACTGCCCTCGGCTTAGGTAAACGTTGTTTATTTAGCTCAAAAAAAAAAAAAAAAAAAAAAAAATGAAGGGAAGAGGAAGCATTCCTTTCTCCACATCCTAAAAGCCCATCCATAGAAGTGTTAGTTCTACAAAAGTTCTTGTGTTTACTTTCATTCCTTCCTTTCTTCATTCATTCATTCATTCAAGACAGGATATCTATTGTGTAGGCTGTCCTGGAACTCATTATGTAAACCTGGCTGGCTTTGAACTCTGATTCACCTGCCTCTGTTTCCCAAGTGCTGGGATTAAAGGCACATTCCACCATGCCCAACTGGGTTTATCATTTAGAACAGCTTTGTTACTCTGTAGCTCTTGTCTGGATGTTTTCTTAGAATTTTTCTGTTAGGGTGCACCATATTGCAGATCAAACCATATTGCAGAAAAAAAAACATGCATAGATAGCATTGTTTTGTAGATCCCCATGTGACTCACAAGGATAGTTAGGTATTGCTTTAGGGGCTGTGCAAATGCTGATTCTATATTCATAACATAGAAGAGAAAGCAAAGGTGGGGGGGGGTTCGATGACCTGCTCAAAGGCCCATGTTAGTGGGTGAGCAGGGATTCTGAGAAAGGCACTCTGTCATATTCTTATGTATATAGTGACAATCACAGAGCAACAAATCTAAGACTTTTTCCATGCTCTCCCAGTGATGGGCCAACCACAGTGGCTGAGAATGTGGAGGTTCCTTACGAGGCAACATCCCCTTCAGTCTAGAGTAAAGCTCTTCCTCAGGGAGTAAGGAAGTAACGGGACATCCAGGATGCAGCCCATAGTAGCCTTCCCTACTTTAAATCTCAGCTTTACTTCCCGTGTGCTCCTTACATTGAGAATGTCCAGGTTCAGCTGTGACGATCACAGGCTGTCTTGTCTGACCCTGTTCTCCCTACAACACTAATTTCTGGTTTTCGATCGTGACTTACTGTGTTTTGACTTCACTTTTTAACTTTGGTTGTAAGGGTTTTTAGGAAACAATGTTTGCTGCCATCTTACAACACAGCTGTTATCAGGCTTTACACAGAAGGAGCAACTTTTGATCTCCCAGTCCTGTGTGGTATGAGGTCAGTGGTTAGCTAGGAGAATGGCTGCCATCCCGGCTTCCTTCTGCATGCACCAGAGCCTGTGGGAGGAGACAGGCAGCTTCCAGCCCCGGGTTTCACATTGGGACGGACCTGTACTCCAGCAAGGCCCTTTTAAAGTAATTGAAATCTGCTGAGACCTACATGAAAGACAGAAAATAGTTACTTCAGCAACAGAAGAACTGAAAGCCTCTTTATCTCCATTTCCTTTGTTTTCTAGGAGCAGGCTGCCCTCTTGGGGTAAGCAATATGCTATCAAGAAGTCTTTTGTTGTAGTTTGGCATTAACTACCAGCTTTAGTTCTATTCCTCTGTATTCTTTGATTGAATCACCCTGAAGTGTGATGTTGACAGGACCACCTGATAACCTCAGAAAACAACAAGATTGTGCACAGACTTGTGTGGTCACTGGTGTCGATCTATATTATGAGTTGTCAGAGAGTAAAGATTGCTTTCTCAGATTACTGCTGTTTTAATAAAACCAGGTTTCAGGAACCAGGAGCCTAACTTTCTTTTCACCTTGTTCTTTTTAACAGAATATTAGAAGTAGCCAGATGTTCCCAGTTGACAGATGTGGGTTTCACTACCCTTGCCAGGGTAAGAGTTCCTCAAGGTTCTGCAGTTGGTTTTCATAGTGGGTTTTGTTTTTGTTGGGGTGGGGGAAGGATTATTTCAGAGAAAGCAGCAAAGAGAACCAGCCGTTCAGCAGGAGTGGGTGGCTGCAGCTGGCGGGGGAAGTGCAGGCACGTGTGGGACAGCATGACACTCTTTGCTGAAACTCCATTCCTCCAGTTCCGTTATGATAGCGAATGACACGAAACAGGGATTTCCTTGTTTGCTGTGTGTTTGAGCAAGAGCACTGTTCAAAGAAATGCAGGCCTGGTTAATACACCAGGGGGTTTTAATACTTCCTTTGGTTTATATAAATCACTGGAGAATGACAGCACTGCCTTTCTTCTTGGTTTTGTGGGTGGGTTGGTTGGTTGGTGGGTTGGTTGGTTGGTTGGTTGGTTGGTTGGTTGGTGGGTGGGTGGGTGGGTGGGTGAGTTGGTTGGTTGGTTGGTGGGTGGGTTGGTTGGTTGGTTGGTGGGTTGGTTGGTTGGTTGGTTGGTTGGTTGGTTGGTTTTGTGGGTGGGTTGGTTGGTTGGTTGGTTGGTTGGTTTTTTGTTTGTCTGTTTCAGATAGGGCTTCTCTGTGTAGCCCTGGCTGTCCTAGAACTCCTCCGTAGATTAACTTCTAACTCAGATCAGCCTAGCTCAATAACAGCATTTTAAAAAATGTTGACTTTAGTTGGTATTGAATTATAAGGGAAATGTCATTTGCTTTCAGGCTAATCTATTATGTGCTGATAAGGTGAAGGCCAGCATGCCTAGCTAAAAAGAAGCAAATAAAACCTCTCTTCCAAAACAAAATAATTTTTATTGAACTACTTTTTAGTTAAAAAGATCTGTGTTAGCATAGTATTAATTTTTAGCAAAATTACTCCTTTGGATTTATAAAAATGTTTAGTGTTTAAGTATGAGCTAATTGAGACATTTTACTGTGAACTAAGCTTTTTTTTATATGTACAACTAACCCAAGAATGATGGTTTACATTTATAATCAGTCTCAGACCTTGGGAAGCTGAGGCAGCGGTATCTTGGACTTGAGGACAGCCTGGGCCACAGAGCAAGACCCTATTTCAAAAAACAAAAAGAAGTATGATTAAATGAACTGGGCTAACAGCATCTGAACTACCGTGATTTGACTGCTGTGGGGTTTGGGCTTTTATGATTTACCAGTGTTTTAGACTTTTATACTGAATTATATGACATTATACTTTGTAGAATTGCCATGAGCTTGAAAAGATGGACCTAGAAGAATGTGTGCAGGTAAGAATGTGATTTTACTCTCAGCATATTTGTGATAGAAACTGTGTGTGTGGAATGCCTAACCCTCTCCCCACACAGGACACTGAAGCACCCGGCAGTGGCATTGACCCTCCTGCGGTAGCTTCCAGGCACAGCAGAAATTGATGTTTGCAGTATAAAATCATTGTCCAGGGGCTGGAGAGATGGCTCAGTGGCTAAGATCAATTACTGTTATTCCAGAGGTCCTGAGTTCAATTCCCAGCAACCACATGGTGGCTCACATTCATTCATAGCAGGATCTAATGCCCTCTTCTGGTGTGTCTGAAGAGAGTGACAGTGTACTCACATACATAAAATAAATAAATCTCTGGGAAAATGTTTTTTAAAAATCATTGTGCAGACACTATGTGACAGCTACCATTTACTATTAGATTAGCGTCTCCCATCCATTTGCCACTTGTTCATGCTAAGTGCTGTGTCCTCTCCAGAGTTGGTCCCTCTGAGTTGATAGTCTCCCCCTATGCTCAAAGTATTTCAGTTCCTGTCAAGCTGTGTGTAGTAGAAATAAATATTGGATAGGAGTATGGCAATTTAGGCAAATCTTTTTTTCAACAACTCAATGAACTGGAATTGAACCCAGCTCCTCTGGAAAAGCAGCCAGTGCTCTTAACCAGCGAGCCAGCACCGGTGCTCTGGGCACAGCTGATCTCTTGAGTTTTGAGCCATGCTCAAACTGGACAGTGGTGGCACACACTTTTAATCTTAACCACTGTGGAGACAGACAGGTGGCTCTCTGTGGCCGGCCTGGTCAACGGAGTGGGTTTCTGGACAACCTGGGCTACACAGACAAACTCTTATCCCTGGGGGAAAAGTTGAGAAATGATACCTGAATTAGAAGTAGTTACATCAAGAATTAATTCATGAACTGCATCTAAATTAATATAATTTTACTTACAACAAATGTACTTGTTGTTTTAGATCACAGATAGCACATTAATCCAGCTTTCCATACACTGTCCTCGGCTTCAAGTGTTGGTAAGTTTGACTTTGTCTGTTTTACTTTTAAATTTATTTATTCAGAGAACTTTTAAACTTATTTATTTTACTTTTGTGTGTGTGTGTGTGTGTGTGTGTGTTTGCCTATACGCATAGATATGTACCATTTATGTTTATTCCTATTGGATCCTCGGGAACAGAGCTCATAGGTCATGATAAGCCACCCTGTGTGCACTGGGGACTGAACTCTGTACTGTGTGTTTGCATGTACCAAGTGTGTTGACACTGGGTCAGAGGACACCTTTCTGGAGTTAATGCTCCCCGGGCACTTCTGTATAGGTTCTGGGGAACAAACTTGGATCACCAGGCCTGGAAATAAATCCTTTTACCCACTGAGCCATCTCACTGTCCCCAACCTTAAGTGTTTTAGTGTGGCTGTGTTTAGCTAAGACACACTGCTAATGAGGTACAGTGGCATATGCCTGTAACTCCAGCACTCAGGAGGCTGAGGCAGGAGGACCACCTGGAATTTGAGGCCTATAGTTAAGAAAAGTGTTGATTTAGGGACTGGATTTGTTTGTTTCTGACACCATGATCTTACTGTGTAGTTCTGGCTATCTTAGAACTTGCTCTATAGACCAGCTTGGCCTTCAACTCCTGAGAATTCCTCCTACCTCTGCTGGAATTAAAGGGGTGTGCCACTATACCTTGTGAGGGTAGGTAATTTTTAATGCTGTTTTACTTCGTGAAATAGTTAATAGTCATTCCATTAATTCACAAAATTAATTTGTAATTATACCAAAAACAAAACAAAGCCCTAAGTCATCCATGCTGAGAGCAGAAGGCTGTCAGTCAGCTCTGATTGGCATTCTTGTTCCATTGTGTATGGCTCTAGAAGGCTCTTTATTCACCAGGCCCAACCAGAAAAGCCTATGTTGGGATTTGACGTAAGTCTGAGGCAAACTCAATGCAGTGCCAGAAGTTGCCTGGTTGTCCATCTTTGCTTTCTTGGGTTGCAGAGTCTTTCTCACTGTGAGCTGATCACAGATGATGGAATTCGTCACCTAGGGAACGGGGCCTGCGCCCACGATCAGCTGGAGGTGATTGAACTGGACAACTGCCCACTAATCACAGATGCATCCCTGGAGCACTTGAAGAGCTGTCACAGCCTTGAGCGGATAGAGCTCTATGACTGCCAGCAGATCACCCGCGCTGGCATCAAGAGACTCAGGGTAAAGAGCGCTGCTCTCCTCGGTCCCACCCCACCCCACTGCGTCTCACCTGCTCTTTTCTTTTTTCAGATTTCTCATGCTTCCTCATGAAATTCCCCTGGGTAGTTAGCAAGCAAGCCTCAGCGTAGATTCCACCCATATCAGGTGGAACCAGTAGGAAAGTGTCCCTGAAAGAAAGAAAGGCCTTTGCCTAGGGAAGGAGTCTGGGCGGCATATCCAGACCTCCACCAACCTCCAGAGCACAGACAAAACTAACAACCAAAAAAAGCCTCCCATGCTAGAATTTGGTTCTAAAGAGAAAAGAGACGTGACAAAGAAACCCTAAGTGAGGTGCCAGTCTGGACCATCCACATAGTGAGACACTGTTTCAAAATAAAAGGTAATGGGAGGCTAGAGGATGCAGTTAGGGCAGAGAGCTTACCTAGCATGTACAGCAGAGAGGTTGAGATACTGGAGATTTACAGCTCCACACTTGCCTCAGGAAGCAACAGTGTGCCAACCACCTCCCACAACAGAGAGAAGGGGCTCTTGAAGACCTTATGTCAACAGGACAGACAGTCTTGGGCTACCCAGAGCATCTTTGTACTGGTATTTTGACTGTCTTTTACTTAGCTATTATGGGATGTGTAAAGAAGCTGAGATCCTAAAGGTAGGATCCCCATTTTTGGACCCTCTCACTTAAGAAGGAACACATGCTTTAAACCTAGGAAGTGTTTAGATAAAGACTAGAAACATGTTTTGATTCAATAAGTAATTGTTTTAAATTTGTCTAGCTTCTTCCAACTATGGGATTCTTCCAACTGGGAATCCCTTTGGGACAAGATGAGAAACTAATTTATTTTCATTCCCTTTCTCTCCTCAGAGCACAGTACAACCTGAGCCTCTGCACATCCTAGGAGTTCTTAGCATCCCTGCTCTCTGTCTCTCTCTGCCCCTTGGTTCCTCTAGGAAAGCAGCATTGCCTTCTCTTTGTCATTAATGTTTCTGTCTTGTTTCAGACCCATTTACCCAATATTAAAGTCCACGCCTACTTCGCCCCTGTCACTCCACCCCCGTCAGTAGGGGGCAGCAGACAGCGCTTCTGCAGATGCTGCATCATCCTATGACAACGGAGGTGGTCAACCTTGGTGAACTGAGTATTTAATGACACTTCTAGACATACCGTGGAGTCTCTCCGGTGGAAGCGACCCCAGTGTTCTGGGCAAGGGTTACAAAGCAAGGGCAGCGTCCAGATCCCAAGAGCCACACATCCACAGCACATGTCCTCACCCCATCTGCTATAGTTCTGTGTCCATGGCCCTGAAGTCCATCCTGGCTATAACAAGTGGATTGGTAAAACCTAACCATTCCATTGGACATGCCCAGAAGCAATTGTAGGCCATGTAGAGGGAGGGGACATTCCAGCAGAGCCCAGTGTTACTGCTCCTGTGATTTCTTTATTTTATTAAGGGGTTTCTGTGGGGGTTTTAAAGCAGTAACTATGATCCTCCAGGGTGAGAGGTAGCATGGAGAACAATATATGACGTATCCAGGGACCAGAAAGAAAACTTCTCTGCCTCCTAGAAATGGTAGCCATCCATTGGGAGATGCCTACACACCTTCTGGGCTTCCTTGTTGCCGTGCCGACATGCTGAGCATGCTCACAGAGAGGGTTCATCCATTCATCTGGTGTTTTAGTATTTGACCCAGAGGTTTTTTTAGCAACTGCATTGAAATCACTGGGGTCCAAATATAACTACTTTTCTTATCTGCTCAGTTTGTCACTGTATGTCACTGTGCACCGTCTTCCGTTCTCCCGCACACTGCCGCGCTCTCTCCCTCTCACTGTGCTGCCCACTCAATTGTTACTCTGCTGCTGTTGCGTTTACAGTTTGCATTTTGGATGAATTAGTTGGGGTCACCAAACATTTTTAAAAGAAACATCAATAAATATTTTTTTAATCTAACTTTTACCATCAGGGGACCCTGCCTGAATCTTTGCCAGTCTGGAAAGAAATTTTAACAAAAGCAGGAAAGTTATAAGAAATAGTCAGATGGTTTGGATGAAAAGAATCTTTGCCTTTTGGGTTTTGGTTTCTGTTGTATCCTATGCTGTATGCTCCTTTGCACGGTGTGCCCCCCCCCCCGCCCTTCACATTTCCTTCCTTCTAAACTAGCTGAGCTTACTAAGAGAAGTGCATTAGTAGTGTGGAGTGGGTGATGAACCCCCAAACTGAGCCTGGATGTCCCTGCTCCAAAGCTCAAGCACAAATGACCAACATCCTATGCCGACAGGCGTGTGGGTGTGATCTCTACCTATGTATGAAGTTACTAGAATTACTTACTTTGCAGCAGTGCTGCTGGGGGTGGGGGCTGCTGTTGGTTTCTTGAACCCCTCCCACAGTTAATCCCAACAGGGGTACAAGAAGAGCCCTGTAATGGCTGCCTGTGTGTTACCAGAAGACCTCAGCATATCAGCCCTCTGCAGACTTCCTCTGAACGGTGATATGAAGGCAGCCAGGTGGGAGCACTGGGGCAGCCAGAGAGCCGAGAGAGGGAGTAGGGCTCAGAGTCTGTACCAATCGTGGCCACCTGACACCAGAGCTGAGGGAACAGGTTTAGTACCTATGGTTCCAAGTCAAGAAAAAGCCTCTTCAAAGAAACACACACAAAAAAAAAAAAAAAAAAAAAAAATGAGAGAAATGAGTATCTAAGGCATATTTGTAAGGCTCAGTGGTAGAAAAGCCTGTGTGATGTTTATTAGGGTATTGTAGAGTATTAGGGAAAGGGGCTTTTAGGACATGGGTGTGTAAGCCTGTGATCCTGTTGTGAAAAAAGGGCTGTTTTAATGCTATAGGAGCAGGTTCTGCCAGAATATATAGGAATAAAGTCTGATGTATTTCTCCATTAATGTAGAAAACAATCAGATGAGAGATCTTCGAATTCTATGCTACCAGATTTATTTATCATATTAAACTTATTTAAACCTTATTTTATTATGCTCTTTTGAAAGTTAAATTACTTGTGTTCTTATTCCTTTTATGATCAAATGGCCTTTTGAGAAATTTCTTTTTTTTCTCTGAGACTGTTTTCTTATGTTGCTTGCCTGACTGGTCTCGGGCACCTGGACTCTCCACCTTAGCCCACACCCCGAGTGGCTGGTACTGCTTTACCTGCCAAGGATATTTGTGTGTCCCACTCCTCGACAAAGTCTCACTCTGTAGCCCTGGCTGGCCTGGGATCTATGATTATCTTTTTGCCTCCCTTGGCCTCCTAACTTCTGGGACTATAAACTTAGCTCACATACACACTTGCAGATGTATTTAGATGTAGATCCCTGAGGTCTTTACAGCAAAACCAAAAGAAATTGATGGATGTCAGCTCTAAATGTTTTTGATTTTTTCCCCCTAAGTGCCTAACGAGTTGAAAGTAAGACCTGAATACAGAGCAGGTTGTGGACACAGTCAATTACCCTCACCCTTGTCACCCAGGTACTTCCTTTTTTACCATTAAAGTTTGAATGAGTCTCTTACTGTGTCAGAGGTCTTAAATGCTGCCTGTCTTCTCAGAGTATTGTCACAGGCAGGTTCATTGGCTTGGTCCTGGTGACCCCTACTGATAAGGCAGATCACGACCTTTCTGGGTCAACGCAAGTCAGAAGGAGGAGGCCTGCTGACGTGCAGCACGGGCTGTTCCTTCCTCAAGCATCAGCCTGTGGTGCCTGGCAGAGCATAGAGAAGCTCGGGCCTGAGTCCAAGTGCTGGCTCCCCACACACGGAAGACTTCAGCATTCATTAGGGTTTTGGTTTGGTTGATGGGGTTGGGTTTGTTTTTAGGACAGTGGATGGAACCCAGGGCCTTCTCAAGCATTAAGCAAATGCTCTACCACTGGGCTAGATCTCCACCCCTAATGAAGCTGAACATGGAAACTCCTTTTTGAGAAAACCTATTGGGGGCTGCCACGGTGACTGGAAGGTGAAGTGCCTGTTGTGCAGTCCTGCTAGAGTTAAGCTTCCAGAACCCACACAAAAGACCAGGGTGGAGTTTTGTGACTCTGATTTGTGACGGGATAATGGGCCAGAAGCTAGAGGACCCTCCATCCTGGAGCACGCATCACTGACAGAAGTAGACCCTGCCTTACCAAGGTGCAGAGGACAGAATGACTCCAGATAGTTGACCTTTGACCTCCATACAAGAGATGGCATGCACTTTCACAAAAATATAACAAGGAAGAAAATGAGATGTAGTAGGAGAGGCTGGAAGATTATTGCAAGTACCAAGCCAGACTGGGATACATAGCAAAGGACTGTCTTTGCGGGGGTGGGGGGGATCCTGTTGGTCCATTTGCCTCATTTTACACCCACCCCAGACCTTTCACAGTGGGGGAAAGTGAATGGCACGAAGCTCTAGGAAGAGATGGGGCCTACAGGCTCAGGCCGACCTTAAGGACAGCCTTGACTACACTGTTTCAGTAAGCCAAGCAAAAAGAATGAGGCACCCTCAGAGATGTTGCCCCAAGCCTCCAGGTAGCCAGGAGAGATTGCTGGTATGTCTAAAGAAAGTTCCCAAATATGCATGCAACGCTCCCACACACACCCCGTGTCATCTGTAATATTCCACCACCATTGGCTGCCTCTGCTTTATTAGTCCTATGAAGGTAGCCACCAGTCTCTCCAGTTCTTCCAGCAAAGCCCTATCCAATTATGGGATAGTCCAACATCTTTGGATTTTTTTCCCTTGGTCACAGCAGGCTGTGTTCTGAATACGGTATAGTCAAGTGGAAGTGGCTTGGAATATTTCTTACATGGTGGTCCATGGTATTTGGTTTTTGGCTTTGAGTCTAATTTGAGGTCTAACTGATGGCTCCAAGGAGTAAAGGGGCCTGACATCCATCTCTTCCCCAGTGTTTGAAATATTAAAACACTGCTTAACATCTTACAAATGCACTGCTCCTGATCTCTTAGACAGCTTTTCTGGGTGTGAACGTATGCCTCGGATTGTTTCTGTAAATTTCCAGTGAGATTTTTATGTCTACTAGGTTGATTTATGGGACATGTAAGTGAGGAATGGTGTTTTAGGCATTTCCCAGGGAAGGTCGGTGACCTGTGCTTTGTTAGGGTGCACTGCACTGTTTGGAGTTTCTGTTGTAGCTGTGGGCCACGGAAGAGTATTTGATATTTTCAGTTATCTTTTAAAATGTGTTTGAAACATGCCTTGATTTGACATTGTTAGGGTGTAGAAGAGTTGTCACTGAGGAGAGCTGACTCCCTGCCTGTCTCTGAGCAGCCTCATAGATGACAGCATTGATACTTGGAAGTCCTCATAGATCCATGATTGATCTTGGGCTGTTGAGATGGCTGGGCAGGTGAAGACTGTAGACCAAGTCCGACAACCTGACTCAATGACGGTGAAGGAACAGAGCTGGAGGCTGGCAGTTGTTCTGACTGTCATGGACAAACCATGGGATCCATGTGCTCACGTGCGTTGTAACAAAAGGTATCTCAAAAGCAAGCCTCGTTGCTCTAAAGCCATCAGTGAGAGGGTGGATAAGCAACGAGCTCTGCTCTTTCTGAGTTGTAGAGCTGAGTTTCTGTGCTGTGGTTTCTGCTGACAGACCAGAGGATGAGCCCAGCCTTCTCAGAAGAGTAGCATGCTTATGTGGAGGTCTTAAAGCAGAAATCCTTGTATGACCTGAGGATAAAAAAATCTTAAGTCAGAAGGATGAGGGAGAGTGGGAATCTCAAACCTCACCCTTTTTTATCTTAAGGCTGCATTGGAAGATTCAGAAGGCAGTGTTAGCAATAGGGTGTGATTAGCCCTGCTGATTTGAGAATAAAATTTGACTGTAAATACAATATCCAAATGTCTTGACTTCACATATTCTCCAGCAAATATATATATATATATTATATATATATCCTCATTTGAGTCTGAATCTTGGGAGTTCAAGAAAGTTTCGTGTAATATTTGAGAGGGAAAGGCTTCTGTTATACAAACCAAGCAGGGTATGTTGGAGTCTCTGCCACATGAGTGCTTGGTCTCGGGCTTTGTGGAGCCAAGTTTACAAAAGTGTCCGTGCTTCTCAGCCACTTGTAGAACAAGAACCATGAGCAAGCAGAAACCTAGTAATGCTTTCGACTGTGTTCTCCCAGGAGTTGGCATGGAGACATGACAGGCAAGGCTCATGAAAGGATGCCTTGCCTCAGGATGCTGCGCTCATGTGACACATTTACTGTTTGTTTGTTTGTTTGTTTGTTTGTTCTTCATGGCATCAACTCCATGCCCTTTTGGTGGCAAGAAGGGCTTCCTTGCATCTGGGGACAGCATTAGTACCAGGAAAGGAGTGTGGACGGTGGATAACAATCCTCGCCCTAGGAAGAGGTAGTGGGAGACCATTGTCGTCTCCCAGGTCCCAGGAAGCAGATCTGAGATCTTTGAAGTTACATCCTTTTACTCTGATTATCGGGTTAGCTCCGACCTAGTCGGTATTGCTGCGTACATGGGTTTCTTCCTGTAACCCAACATTTCTCTCTCCGCTCCCCAAAACATTCAACCGCTCGTTGTTTGTAGCACTGGAGAACGGGGACCTCTAAATTCTTGAAAATGACTGAGTGATGTGACCCATTAGTTAGCTCCCTCCTCTCCCCAGAGGCACCAGTGCCCAGTGCTGCAGCAGGGCATCAGCAAAAGGAACCTCGCTGTCTGGGTTTCCATAGGAAGGCTTGCTCCTTGTGAGGATCGTTTCTTACATATTTCTGACGACTGTTAATCTCTAACAAGTACAAGTAGTGAGCCTGATTCCTGTGACGCCCTCCCTGCCACACTCACACGTGACACATGAACACCTAGACCCTGTCAGCACGTCCCACAATCTTATAGGCCAGTTCTTCCTTCCTGATGTGACCCCAGAACTGACCCCAAGAATCAGAGATCACTACCCAAAAGAGTATCAGGAAGAAGCTTTAGCTCACTTTCTCCTTCTGTTTTATCCACTCGGGCCACCTCTCTTTTCCTCCCAGGAACTGTTTCCAGTTACTATTTCCTGGTGGTTCTGCTCACCCTTGCCCACCTTCCAGTGACCCTGAGGGCACAGACCTGAGTGACCTGTGAGGCCTGTGCAGAGCTCAGAGCACTGTGAGGACCTGCCCCTTCCTGCCAGGCTGCTCAGGGACAGATGGATTGGTACCTGGTGCTGTCTGCAGAACTTCAGTCCTTCACCCCACTCCACTGACTCCCTGAGGGATAGCAGGGCAGTCACGGTGTGATCCCTGTGCCCTGTGACCTGGACTTCGCTGTATAGGGGCTGCTGCTTGCTTGTTTTCTCACCGGGCCTGCTGCCAACACTTGGCTACTCCCCAGGCCCCTAACTGTTCCCCAGTGGGGACTTAACACCACGTTCCATTAGCTAAGTGACTGTATGTACACCTCATACTTCCAGCATCCAAGGATGTGGGGGACGAAGAGGGTTGTTTTAAATAAAATCCAAGGAGGCAGTAGACGATTCTTTTTGCTTTAAAATCTTTGGACTAAAGATATGTTTTTATATATATAAATATATAAAGTAAATTGTTATGTAACTATTATTGTTTTCTGTATGTTCTAATTTTGTTTTATGATGTAATTAAAGGAAATAAGCTGTGGAGACTTTTCATTTCCCTGTGGAAACAGCCTGGCTTGAGTTACGGGTCCTACACCCTCAAAGGCTCTTGGGGCTAAATGGACATTTGGGGGAATACTGTTTGCTCTCTTTACTTAAATATCATTAATTCACTTAATAACCTTAGTACTCTTCTGATAGCTAGTATTTAATACACCAACTCCACAAGACTTCAAGAAACAAAGGACATAGAAATCTGAGCTACCTTAACTAGGTTCACCCGGAGGGCTGGAGAGAGAGAGATGGGTCAGCGGTCAGGAACACATGTATCCTTGCAAAGGACCAGGGAATCAGGCTAGAGAGATGGCTCAGTGGTTAAGAGCACTGACTGCTCTTCCAGAGGTCCTGAGTTCAATTCCCAGTAACCACATGGTGTCTCACAGTAATGCCTCTTCTGGTGTGTCTGAAGACAGCGACAGTGTACTCACATACATGAAATAAATCTTTAAAACATAGAAACCAAGCATCAACCATCTCTCCAGCTCCACCTACCTGCCCCAACCACCTTAGTATTGACTTGGCCTAGAACTATGGCCTGGCCAGCAGCAGTAGGATACTTGGCTTCCAGTCGGCTTGGGTTCTGCACCAGCACCGTTCCCTGCTGAAGATTCTGAATCCCTGGTTTACCTTTCCCCTGACAGGGTGAATTCAGATGGAGCAAGTGCAGGAGTCAGAATCAGTAGCACATACCACACGTGGCTTCAGACAGCTGCCTCCACTGGCCGTATCTAATGCACGTCTGGGAAGAATGGTGGTACACAGCTACCACCGCCATATAAAGGTCTTAGGGACACACAGCAGTAAATATAGCAGGTTCTTGTCACTTTGGTAGAGATGAGGAAGACAGAGATGCATTCATTCTTCCCAACACTTGGAGGTGAGTGGTTGGGATCCTAAGACTACACAGAAAAACCCTGCCTCAAAAAATCTAGAGGGAGGGGTGACCCATGGCTAAGCATCTGCTGCTCTTACAAAGGACCTGGCTTCAGTTCCAGAAGACCTGATGCCTCTTCAAGGCCTCTGCTGACAGGATATGCTCACACAGGACAGGCAAATTTAATCTTCAAGCTTCAAAACGGAGCTGGAGAGATGGCTCAGTAGTTAAAGAGCACTGGTTGCTCTTCCAGGGATCCCGAGTTCAATTCCCAGCAACCACATGGTGGCTCACAACCATCTACAAAGAGATCAGATGCCCTCTTCTGCTGTGTCTGAAGACAGCCACAGTGTACTTACTCATACAAATAAATAAATCTTAAAAAAAAAAAAAAAAAAAGCAAAACAGGTTCAAATGGAGGCAGGAAGATCAGGGTCAAGGTCCTCTTTGGCTATGTGACAAATTTGAGGTGAGCCTGGGCAACATGACACCCTGTTTCAGACCAAAAACTGGGGACACTGAAAAGGCAAAGCACTTGCCTAGCACATGAATGGTACTTGATTCAATAGACAACACCATTTAAAAAATAAAATTCTTGTTACTTACAGTATCAAGAAAAAAACTCTTGAGGCCTATGAAATCATAAGTTCTATTTGACACCCACACCCCGCCCCACCCACCCACACACATAGACTTTTAAAGGCAGTTTCTTGTTATATATCCCAAGCGAGTCTCAGAAATGAAATCCTTGTGACTCAGTCTGCTGACTGCTGGAATTACAGGTGTGTGACATCTATTCTTTATTCTGCATAAATCGCAGATGAGGTCTGAATTAGTCATCTGTGGGTCATACAGTCCCCAGGAGCCAGCAGAGGTGTCTGCCTGGCTTATCCGATAACTTCTCTTCCCTTCTGTCAATCCAGCCGTGCTTTACTTGTCTTTCTACCCACTTTCTCTTGCCAGAGCCCATCAGGTTTAAGATTCAAGAAGGGAGTCTGAACAATTAAATGAAATCCATTATTTTGAGCCCTAAAACAGAATGCTTTGGCAGATGATTGGTGGGGTTTCTGAGGGGGTGAAGGTGCCTGCTGCCAGCCCTACCAAATGAGTTCCAACTCATACAAGTTGTCCTCTGACCCCCATACATGCCAGCAAACATTCACCCAACCCACTAAATATCATTTAAATTTTTTAGTTAAAAAATGCATGAGGCCAAGGGTGTAGCTCAGTGGTAGAGCATCTCCAAGGCTGTGTTCAGTCTACAGAACTGCAAAGAAAAAGACCCACACAGAGTTACAGGGATGGCCTTAGTGTGGGGAAAGATTGCTCAAGGCTTGAAAACATTTAGCAGTTTTATTAAAGACAGATGTTGGTTGCATGTGCAAAGCCTAGGTCTGATCCCCCACCCTGCCTTATGTCTCAGCACTGGGGACAGCTATGTTAGTCCCCAGATCTCTAGAGCTAGCTTTAAGTTGACCCAAGAGATCCGAATACTGAATTGTAGCTGGTCTTTGCTACTTTGTGGGTTCTCCTTTTTCCCACCCTTTATTCCCCACCCCCATACACACACAACCCAGTTTCAACTTCTATTGCTAGAGAAAGAGGGATGTAGAGGAAAGAGAGACAGACCTCTGAATCAAATTTTTGTTTCTTCTTTGCTTATAGCTGATCTTTGCTCCTTTGTAGGTTTTTTCCCACCCCCCATCACTACATAGGAGGAAAGGGATAAGTGGGAGAAAGATCTAAATCCTAATTTTTTTCTGTTTCATCTTTAAACACTACTAACAATGCAACCAATGCCCCCTACCCCCAGAAACCCCCTACCTCCAGAAACCAACAACCCCACCTTGCAGGTGTACATAAAATAAATAAATCTCAAAAAATAAAGAAGAAAAGGCAATAGCAGAATCCTTTCTGATTCTGGTGTTAAGAATCAAACCCTGGGCCTCATGAGTGTACTAAGCATCCACTCTTAACTAGATATAGAGCCCCAGGCTAAGTTTTCAACCTACCTCTACCAGCCTTGCTATCTTTGGACTGCCTCCTGGCCTTGGCCCTGAGTTTCTTCCTCTGGAAAGACATTATAGAAAGTTTTTTCTACTATAATCCCAGGACTACAGAGAAGAAGGTGGGAGGATCAGGAGTTCAAAGCCATCCTTGTCTACATATTGAGTTCGAGGTCACCATGGGCTACATGAGACTCTGTTGAGGAGCCAGGAGTATGACTCAAGTGACTATTAAGGTACCTTCAGGTTCAAATGTTTTATAAAAACCCTGCTAGCCAAATGATAATGTCTACTCTGGTGGGAAGGAGTCCATGGTTGGCCGTGCCCAGCTCCTTGCTCTAAGAACATTGAAAAGGTAGGTCCCAGCAGCAGTCCCAGCGACCTGGATCAGGTCCTGGTGGGTGAGCTGTTCAACAGGTCAGGTCCTACAGAGTCAGAAAGGACCAGGATGGGAGAAGGAGTCTGGGCTTGAGGCTGGGAGGCATAAGACACATTCCCTTAGCCTACAGACAGCCCTAAACTGCCCAGACATGGGAGTGAAATGCTGACCCAAACCTAAGGTCCAGCACTTCTATCTGTATGTCCTTGAGAGAGTTAATTAACATTTCTGGACCCTGTGTGCAAGGCATAATGTATGTTATACATATCAAGCCGGAGAAAGCTATTCACAGTAGTGCCAAGTAGTTCTTGGTACTCAGTAAAGGTTAGTTGAAGGACACATAGCAAGTCAAGAGAGAAAGGGTTTCTTCATGAGTTCCCACCCTTGGTTCTGCTCCCTGCCAAATGCCAGCCCCATCAGTAAAGTTGGCCAGCTTCCCACCGTAACTGGAGAACCGGTGCTCAGGCAGACAGGGCTTCATCTCTGAGATGCAGTCTCTGGGGTTCAGGTCCCGAAGCATGAAGAGCACTGAGGTAGCCCCAGTGGCCCAGGGTTCAACGATGACTGCGGGAAGGAGGCTCATAAGCCTGAGAGCCACTCTGCATCCTGTCAGGACCCTTGCTTTTCCTGTTGGCTGTGGCGGTACTATATCTGGCCACCAGGGGGCAGAGATAATCTGTTCTGGAGACTGAGAACGCTTTAAGAAACCTTGAAGCTTTAAGATAGGCTTTTTTGGTAAATTGGAAAGGGAAGGCTCGATTCAGCTGGACTACACCCCAAGGATTCAAGTGAATCTCTGAAGAACCGGGCCTGAGAAGGGGACCAGAGTCTCAGAGAGTAGTGTGGCCAGTCAGGTTACAAGGCGCCCCCGAACCCCTGTCAGGCATTAGTGCCCCTGCCCCCGCCCCTATGCCAGCCTCCGTCCTCACCCCAGGGTCTAACACAGGTCAGGTTAGACCTCTGTTTGGAAGAAAGGCATAGCCTGGTCAAAGTTTCAACAGGAAGAGGCAACCTGTCAGAGGTCTAGGTAATAAAGGAGGGAGCCAAGAAGTGACAGGAGGCAAGGGCGGGGAACTGGCTGCCTGAAGGGTCCCCTGCTGGAGACCGTGGGATCATGGCTGTCCTTTTCGGAAATAGTGCAGCCATGGAGGAAAGGGTGGTGGGGAAGGAATCGTAGAGACTGAAGAGTTCTCTGGCAGCTACCGTCTTCAGGGCCTCCGGGCCAGTGAGAAACACACCCCTAAGTACCTTCACGAGTTGTCTGATATTTTTGCGTCTCAGGCAGGGCCCGTTTCCCACATGTCTCCAGGTCAGGTTTCAATTTCCAGCTCAGTCTGCTTCTGTGGGCTCTAAGAGAGTCTTATAGGCCCGGCTTGACTTGCTCAGCTCTCCTTAGGGGCCTCTGTTGAACGGGCACTAAGAGGATGAACCACGGACCAGCCATCCCCCCGTGGCAGGCTGAGTCTGCACTGACTAGAGCCCACACAGCCGGCAAAGCAGTGAGGGCCTGCATGGAGAAAGAATGCCCCCAATATCATCCGCGCCCTGAATACATTGATAAGGCCGCAGCAGGACGCAGGTGTTCAAGTGGACGGTCCTTACCATGAGATTGGGAATGTCGGGCTGAACACAAGAGGTGACGCTCTTTTCCACCTTTTTCTCAAGGTGTGAACTTAAGGCAGAGGAAAAAGCATGTGGAGGAATTCTTCTGAAGCCTCACCATTACCTGTCATTAAACCCTGCATCTTTGTTATTGTTGACAGTCTCCTTTCTCTTCCCTCACCCCACTGTAGGGCAAGTCAAGGCTTGGGCCTCCTAAAACCAAGCCTTCAGTGAGCTACATCCTCAGCCTTCGGTGGCTTCTTGTTGTTATCGTGGGTTCTTTGGTGTTGTTGGGGTTTTTGTTTGTTTGTTTATTTTGTTTTGTTTTGGTTTTTGTTCTGTTTTTTTGTTTGTTTTTTGGTTTTTGGTTTTTTTTTTTGAGACAGGGTTTCTCTGTGTATCCCTGGCTGTCCTAGAACTCACTCTGTAGACCAGGCTGGCCCGGAACTTAGAGATTCACCTGCCTCCACCTCCTGAGTGCTGGGATTAAAGGTGTGCACCACCACTGCCTGGCTATTTTTTAATAGATTTATTTCTTTTATGTGCGTGAATATTTTGCCTGCCTATAAGGTCATTGTGTGAATGCCTGACTTCCTGAAAAATTCGGAAAAAGACATCAGATCCTCCGGAACTAGATTACAGGTGGCTATGAGTCACCATGTGGGTGCTGGGAACCCAACTCAGTCCCTCTGCAAGAGCAACAAGTGCTCTTAACCACTGAGCCATCTCTCCAGCTCCTAACCCTTAGCTTTTTGCAACACCTTCTTACTATGCAATTCAAGCAGGCCTTGGACTCGGCCTTCCTTATGCTGGGATTGTGTGTGAGCTACTACATATGGCTTCAAGGATTTGGGGAAAGAGGATTTTGAGACAAGATTCCACTCTAGGCTGACCTCAAGCTGATGATAATCTTTCCACTTCAGTCTCCAAGTGCTTGAGGTTACAGGTGTGCACAAACATTCCTAGTCTCCAATGCCGAGTGTGTGTCTGTGTATGTTTTCCTGCACATGTGTGAGTGTGTGTGCATGTGTGTGTGTTTTCCTGCATATGTGTGAGTGTGTGTGCATGTGTGTGTGTATGTATGTGTGTGTGTTTTCCTGCATATGTGTGAGTGTGTGTGCATGTGTGTAGAGGCTAAAAGTCAACTTTAAGTGCCATTTCTCAGGTCTTACTTCACTTTAGTTGTATTTTAATTTTTTTTTGTTTGTAATTCTTTTGCTCTTGTTTTGTTTTTTGTTTTTTGTTTTTGTGATGGAGTTTCCCTGTGTATCCCTGGGTGTCCTGGAACTCACTCTGTAGATCAGGCTGACCTCAGAAATCTGTCTGCCTCTGCTTCCCAAATGCTGGGATTAAAGGTGTGTATCACCACACCCAGCAATTTTTTTTTAACAGAGTCAGCCAAGCATAACTAAAAAGACAACCTCCACAGCTCTGAAATTACAAGTACAGACACACCACCACAACTGCTGTGTGTGTGTGTGTGTGTGTGTTCACATGTCTGTGGGCACACATTTGTGCCTGTAGAGGTCAGATTGGCTTCAAGTCTGATGCCAACTTGGATTTCATAGTGAGTTCCATTTCAGCTGGGGCTATGAACAAGGCCCATCTCAAAACAAGCAAACAATGTGAGTTTGTCATCCCTGATTACTAATGCCCTTATATTTTGAGGCACAGTCTCTCACTGAAGCCCAAAGCTTTCCAGTTTGTCTAGTCTAGCTAGCTTGCTCCATCTCTTCCTCCAGAATGCTAAGAATTGCAGGCGGACCCAGATGCCCACTAGTGCTTACTTGGGTCCAAATTCCTAGCCCCGTGCTTGCTCAGCAATCACCCACTGAGCAAGGCTTTCCTCTGTGTAGCCCTGGCTGTCCTGGAATTCACTCTGTAGACCAGACTGGCCTCAAACTCAGAGATCTGCCTGCCTCTGCCTTCTGCTTGCTGGGATTAAGGGTGCGCATATCGCTGTGGCTGCCACCACCCAGCCAAACGATGTGTTTTTATGTGAATTTTAGTTGTGTGTATGTGTGCAGGTATGTTCATGTGAACTCAGGTACCTAGGAAGGCCTAGAGTACTGGATCCCTTAGAGCCAGAGTTACAGGTGATTGTGAGACACCCAACAAGGGTACTAGAAACAAAAATCTGGCCCTCTGCAAGGACAGGAAGCACTCTTAACCACTGGGCCATCGCTTTAGCCCTCCAGATCTACTCTTTAATCAAGCTGAGTCCTTCCTTGCTTCATAACTAGTCCGCTGCTTTAATAGTTAAGGAGCCCATCCCTGGGCTGAGGGTCAGTGAGCATGTGTTTCTCCATCAAAATGATTTCTGGCAGATAAGCATCCTCTCCTCATCAGGCTCTGTCTGGCTCCCCTTCTTCTTCCATGCTGCTCCCCCTCTGGCCCCCGACTTCTCCTGCCTTCGGGCTCAACTGCAGAAACAGGGAAGTCCTCTTGCTTGGATCTCTGTGAATGCCACCATGGGTAAGTCAGGAGGGTAGCATTTGCTTCCCATCCCTCCCACGGACAGTGGCACATCTGCAGGCACATGGTGACAGGCAAGGGGCCAAGGCTCAGCCCTCACTGTCCACAAAGATTGGCCAGGAAACAGGGAAGGGCCCTCTTCACAGGCACGATCTCTCTCTGGCACCTCGGCCCATCCAGCCAATGCCGCTTCGGACATCTACTGATGAACGGGGCACGAGCCAGGCTCTGCAGGTGCAGGATGGAGTGGCTGCAGGTGACCCATGCCGGGGCACTGGGGAAATGCTCTCCATACCTGTTAGGCTAACCTTCCCACTTTCTCCTCACATTGACCCTATCACCAATATTGAGACTTAGGGTCCCCATATCCATGTTCAGGTGTGAGCTGTGACCCTGGGGATGTAACCAGAACTTCCTTCCCCCCCCCACCCCACTCCCCGTCCATGTCCTCTGTCAAATTGAGGTGTTGCTACCCTCCCACAATATTGTTCTGCCTCTTCCTGTGCTCTGATCTTGTGGTTGCTCACTTAACCTAATAGAGAGTAGGCCTCCTGAGGACAGAACTAAGTTCCTCTTTATAAGCCAGTCCCTCAATCACAGAACAACTGGTGTGACAAAAGATGGCCACTAACTAGGTCATCTGTTGAGCAAAACTCATGCATGAGAATAATTCTGCGTCAGCATATTTACAAACCTCAGCTCTGCTACCAACCGACAACTCTGTGTCCTTGAGAAAATCCTCAAGGTTTCTGGGCTCCTTTCCATTCAGTTCCCACCCACCCACCCATCTCGGAGCTGCAGCAAGGGTCACAGGAAATAATGGACTCCAGAGACTTTTACTTCACAATGACATCACAGTGGTGACATTGGCTTCCTGCCCAGAGGAACAGTCATACTTAGCCTTTGCCAATTTTAGGGAGGGGCAGGGGTGCTCCCTACAGCAGCTGAGGTCACTGAGGGGCGTCACCCACCTTGGGATGATAGATGGACACCTCACAGAACTAACCTGGGAGAGATTAATTGGCTGTGAGTGACAGGCCTCTTTTGCTCACCCTGAGCCTCTTTCCAACATTTAAGTCTCCTCTCCTCCCCTCCCCCACTGCAGTTTCTCCTGGTTCAGGAAGGTGAGGGTCTCTGGCTGCTTTATGGCGAGCCAGGTGGTTGCACATAAGCACATAGTAGGAGCACTGGCCAGAGAGACTGCATTAGCATCTATGGAGATCTCCTCCTGCTTCAAATAGAGCAGGGGTTTTGAGACATGGACCAACCACCCCCTAAGGATTTCCTCTCTCCCTCTCCCTCTCTCTGCCTCTCTCTGTTTCTCTCTGTCTCTCTCTCCTTCCCTTTCTCTCTTCCTCCCTCCCTCTCTCTCCCTCTCTCTCCCTCCCTCCCTTCTTCCCCAAAGAACCTGCAGCTTCCTGTAGCTTCATGCAGCAACACCCCATGAGCCACCAGGCCCAGAGACCCCTCTCTATTTCCTCCAATGGCCTCCAGCTCCCCTGCCAACAGCTGGCTGCCTCACTCAACAGGAGCCTTTATTCCCTGGTTTTCTAACTCCTAGGGCCTTTTTAACACTCAGCCATGCCCAACAATAACCCAGAAGAGTGGGAGGTCAGGGTGTTTTGGGATGTCCCAGAACCTAATAAATTCTAAGAACTAAGGACTAGTTTACAAAAAATCCCAAGAGCAGGAAGCCCATTCCCTCAGCTTGTGAACAAGGCCTTGAAGACCCAGGTTTCCTTGAGCAAGCTTCTGAGGGGTGCCGTGCGCAGCTTCCCCACACTGCATCACAGGTTTTCTACCAAAACATTTTTGAAAGAGAGTTCAGCATGGAGTTGAGCTGGACCACTGGCCCATCTTCTAACCTTTATACACTAGCAAATCCACAAGAGGATGAGGCATGGCCTCTTTTTGGCTGGATACTCAGGACTCTTGGAGACTGAGGACTCACAGAGTCTCCTACATTCCTAGTGGTCCCCAAGGAGTGAGACATAAGCATTTAGCCCCTAATCTACATGTCAGACAGAATTCTGAGCATCCCTGGCCTTGGGACCCCGACATGACCCCACAGGAAGGGCTTCTTCACTTTAGGAGCTAGAACAAACAGATATAGAATGACATGAACCCCAAAAGGACCAGCTGAAGACAAAGAGAGCTGTCCTGGTTGCAACCTCTCTTCAGTCTCTGTCATGCGCTCTGGCCTGAGCACAGGGAAGGAGCTCTCAGAAGCCCTGGGAGGAAAGGATGTGAGGCCTCACAAGGCAGGACTGCTACCCAGACTCACCTGTCCACACTTCTGAGCATAGCTCCTCGTGGGTTCAGTGGGACAAGGCCACCTCCTTCTCCTTGGGGCAGTGAAAATGATAGGAAATATTTTGAGGTTCTATCTGGCTCCAAGATTTAATTCCCCAGGTAACAGAGGACACCTTCAAGAATCCCCATGTAAGCCAGGCATAGTTGCTCATGACCTGCAGTACCGGCTCTAAGGAGGCAAAGGCAGGAGGGCCTGCTGTAGGTTTGAGGCCACCCTGGTCTACACAGCAAGTTTCAGGGCTATATAGTGAGAACCTGTCTCAAACAATAATAATAATAAGTTAAAAACATGTATCCACAGAGTTAGGTACAGCAGCACATGTCTGTATCCCAGCTACTCAGGGGGCCATTGAGGACAGAGTGTAAATTCAAGCTTTGCCTGGGTTACACAGTGAGTTTAAGACGAGCCTGGGTAACCTAACAAGACCCTATGTTAAAAGTAACTGGAGCCAGTGAGAGGGGCTCAAAAGAGCTGAGTTCATTCCTCATCTCAGCAGGTGAGAAGTGACTCCCACAGGTTGTCTCTGACCTCCACACACAGACATGCACTGGCCCACATAAATCATACACACACACACACACACACACACACACACACACACACACACACTCGAGAGCTTGAGGGGGGAGGGAAGAGGGAGGGAAAGGGGGAGAGAGGGAAAGGGGGATAGGAGGACAGGGGAAGAGGGGGACAGGGAGAGAGGGAGAGGAAGAGAAGGAAAGCAAGGAAGAAAGGTAGTGTGTGTGTGTGTGTGTGTGTGTGTGTGTGTGTGTGTTTAGACTCAGGAGGTGAAGGCAGAAGGACCTGCAGTTTAAGGCTAGCCTCTGCTACAGAGCAAGATCCTCTTCCAAAAATATGTCTGTGTGGATATGTATTTCTCTAGCATTCATCCCATAAGGAACGGTCTCCCTCTGATGCTCAAAAGGACTTTCAGAGTGCTTTTCAAACGTTCTGTCTCATGGAGCAGATGCCTTTTTCCCCTCCTTTCCCCAAAGATGGGGAAACCAAGGCTCCAGAAAAGTTAAGTAGCTAGCTCAAGATCAGGAGGTTAGGAGGGACCAGGATTTGAGTTACCGTGCCTAGTCCCTTCCCTATGCCCAACTCTGCCAGACAATTACAAGTGGGGTTGAAGCCAGTGCCAGGCACTGTGCCAACCTGGAGAGCCAGAGAGTGAGGAAGTATTTCTCATGCACTCACAGGCTTGCTCACACTTACCTGTTCCCTCTCTCTCTCTCTCTCTCTCCCCCTCCCTCCATAACTCTCATATTCACCCCCTTGGTCACTCATTCATTCAAAAACCCAAAAAGCACCATAAGACTCAGTGCTGGCAGCCCCTGGGGAAACCTATCAAGTATCAGCCTGTCTAGGTGCAGAATGGGGATAACATATTTGTATTTAATCCTGTGCTGTGAGCCCTGCTGCTGAGTAATACAGGATAATGACGTGGGAACCACATTTGCATATCTTCTTAGTGCCAGGGTTGGGTCTACTTTGCTTGGAATTCCTTGGGGACTGGGACTGGTGATGGGAGTCAGATGTCACCTGGGAGGCACCACAGAAGGCAAGGGGAACCAGGAGCCCTGAAAGCATCAGCTTATACTATCTTGGGAGAAGCCCAGATGCAGTGCACATTTTCAGCCTATCAGTGAAGTAGGATAGTCAAGAAAGCAGATATTTATCTTGTCCAAGGTCATAAGCTAAAACCACGGGAGACTGCCCACATCACTTCTCTGAAGAGAACCCACCATGACTCCCATCACCAGTCCCAGGGTAGCCCAAAGAGGCCATCTCATGGTGTTTCTTGGTTCAGGGTCTATGTAAGAGCGTTGATACAGGCACCAGCAACCTCACTACCATTGCCTCTCCATTTGGTAGCTAGGACCTCCTAGCTTAGCCTCCAGCACTGCTTGGGTGTGGCATGAACCCCGGGCCTCAAGCCCCGGGATACTGCAGCCATGTCCAGAACCCTTCCCAGAGATTCAGCCTAGGGAGGAGTGGAAGGCTGGACACATCTCAGTCCCAATATCTCTGCATCATTATGCTCACACTTCTCCCCCACAGTTGGTTAAAGGCACTCTTACCTCTAACACACAGCCTGTCTGCACCCACATATCCTCTTCCTTTCTCTTGGTCCACTTGGAGTGGGGGCCCCAGCCCAGTCTGGGCCAACGCCCCCTCTTCAGCACAAGATCACAGTGTCCATCACCCCTAATTCTAGCCCCTAACCCTCCCCATGTACAGGACTCTACTTCCTCACTACCCCCAAACTGATGACATTGCTGTTACCTTGGTAACAGATGCTTTGTGGGTGGGCAGGAGAGATGGAGAAAGAAGGCTGTGTGTGCTTCAAGACACTCTCAGAAGCATAGAGAACCAGGGTACCATCTTAGCACAGGGCCAGGGGAGGGCTGCTAGGACAATGACCCCACACAGCTGCATCGCCCGCCTGGCAGCCTGTATCCCTAGCCTCAGGAGAAAAGGAACAGCAGGAGACATCTTTGGGAGAGAGGGATTGCTTCGTGCAGAAGGAAACTACCCCACCTCCATGTCCCCTCACACAGAACATGTCTCCTGGGGTTATGGTGAGCGTGGGGGCAGCAGGGAGGAGGGTGGGAGGGACTGCACACTAGAGCTCAAGTTGTTCCCTTCAGGATGCCTGGGGCACATGGAGCCCAGAGACAGCTCCCTCACACTGGGTTAGGAACAGCGCCACAGGCAGTAGGAAGGCAGTTCTGAGCCAGTGTCCTGAGTGCCAGAGGCTGGTGGCAGCAGGGGCTGGCAGGGGCCCTTCTCCAGCCCCTGGGGACCTGGCTGTCCCAGATGCCACAGCCGGGAAGTGTGTCAGGTGCTTGCGTAAGAGCCTTCTGTGTTTCCATAAAATCATAATTACCGATGCCTGCCATGGGCCTTAATCATGACAGTGGTATCTGCCTGAGGTCCCAGGCCAGCTGGTGGGGAAGGTAGAGGAGAGTGGGGTGATGCTGATGGACACTTCTCCCCAGCGGGGAGGTGCAGGCTTAGTCTCCCAACCAAGATAGACTCCTCCAGCTTAGACACCCCATCCAAAGGCTGGAGGGAAAGCCCAGAGAATCCTGTTGTTGTTTAGGCTGTTCTTGGCCACAAAGTTCAGTGGCTCCTGGGAGGGAGCTTAGCTTGAGTCATTTCTGAGAGAAAAACATGTCAGTCCTTAGGGAAGAAAAAGGGATTCTTCACATCAAGGAGTCTCAAACACTGGAAATGAAGACAAGACAGCTATCAGGTGTTATCTTCCCCAGTGTTCCTTAATTAATTAATTAATTTGTTCATTTTTTTTAAATTGTTTGGTGGTCTTTTATTGTTTGTATGTTTATTGGTTTTTGGTTTTTCTTTTTTTATGATTTATTTATTTATTATAAATACACTGTAGCTTGTCTTCAGACACACCAGAAAAGGGGATCAGATCTCATTACAGATGGTTGTGAACCACCATGTGGTTGCTGGGATTTGAATACAAACAGACAGCAGACTTGCCACTGGAGCTCCAGAGCTTTCCAGTTGCTCTTCAGAGAATCCAAGATTTGAACTTGGATTTGAACTCAGGACCTCTGGAAGAACAAGCAGCCAGTGCCCTTAATCACTGAGCTGTCTTTCCACCCCTGTTTTTGGTTTTTCAAGACAGAGTTTCTCTGTGTAGCGTTGGCTGTCCTGGAACCCACTTTGTAGACCAGGCTGGCCTCCAACTCACAGAACTCTGCCTGCCTCTGCCTCCTGAGTGCTGGGAATTAAACAATGCTCCACCATGCCAGTGAGTCTTAGTCTTTCAAGGATCTTGGGTTCTCTGAAGAGCAGCTGGAAAGCTCTGGAGCCCCGGTGGCAGGTCTGCTGTCTGTTTTGTGTTCTTCTTTCCAGACAATGCTTACTAGCTTCCAAAATCTTACCCAGCTTCAGGGGGTTCACAGATACCCTTAAGTGCAACCATAAGTCCAGGGCCGAGGGTTCCCAAGAACAATAATAGTCACTGACCACGTGCCTCCTCTCGCCAGCTTTTTCCTCATTTCTCCTCAAGATGGTGAGGAGAAGGGCAGGTGACTCAGCCGACAAAGATGATATCTGTCAAACCTGAAGACCCAAGTTCAATCCCTAGGTTCTACCGAGAAATGAGAAAATCTGCTTCCGCACACAAATTGTCCTCTGGCCTCCAACATTCCAACATTCTTGCCTACGTGTGGAAGTCAGCCATGGTCATCCACAATATCATACCAAGCAGATGAGTCAGGAGAATCGTCATGAGTCAGGGGCCTGACTGGGCTATGTTGTCAGTCTGCGCTATCCCAGGCTACAATATAAGGCCTGGCTCAAACAGTAACATTTCTTAAAAGAAGCTAGGTGGTGATGGGGTACGCCTTTAATCCCAGCACTCCGAAGGCAGAGACAGGCAAATTTCTGTGAGTCCGAGCCCAGTCTGATTTACAAAGCAAGTTACAGGACAGCCAAAGAAGATAGAGAAATTTTGTCTTGAAAAAAGAACTTTATTTTTATTTTATGTATGTGAATACACTGTCACTATCTTCAGACACACCAGAAGAGGGCATCAGATCCCATTACAGATGGTTGTGAGCCACCATGTGGTTACTGGGAATTGAACTCAGGACCTCTGGAAGAGCAGTCAGTGCCCTTAACTGCTGATTCATTTTCCAACCAAGTGGGGGAGGGTCTTCTTAAAAGAATAACAAACCATGCAATATTATCACCAACTATTTTATCTGTAAGGGGTAAGGTCTAGACAAGGTCTCACTTCATAATGTAGGCTGTTCCGGAATTCACTCTAGAACCATTTCGGTTTGCTTTCTGTTGCTATGTTAAACATCATGACCACAAGCAACTCAGAGAGGAAAGGATTCCATTCACCTTACACTTTACAGCCCATGGAGAAACACTCCTGGATGGTTTGCTTCTGCTTGGCTAGCTTCCTTATATAACCCTGGACCACGTGCCCCACCTACAGTGGACTAGGTCTCCCTCCACCAATCAGCACTCAAGAAAATGCTATACAGTGGTACGCAGGCCAATCTAATGGAGCCAGTTCCTCAACTGAGGTTCCCTCTTGGCAGATGTGTCGAGCTGGCAACTAAGATTAGTCATCAGAGTAACCTAGGCTAGACTCAAACTTACAAGCGTCCTCCTACCTCTGCTTCTCCTCCACAATTCTGGGATTAGCAAGCGTGGACCACCATTCTGTTTATTAACCCTATTGTAACCCAAACCATGCCAACCTAATCGCATCCACTTCAGCCATTCTAAAAAGAAAATCAAGATGACCCCCAAATTAAAACTCTATCTGGTCATAAAAGGGGAACAAAGGTCATAGAGGAATAAGAATGGGTCTCAATGTGATGGACATTGTCACATCCTTACATGGCTCTGAAGTCATCTGGTCCGCCCCCACTGCTCCTGTCTCTCTCTGGTCTTCCAAGTGTGTCTGCCCCTCACAAAGCTCTAATTTCTTATTAAGAAGCAGCCAGAAACCCCTCACCCGTCCTAAGGGGGCGTCCCAATCCACACAACCGTCCTGAGGGGCTCTTCCAGGCACCTGGCTCTCGCTCCACCCACTCCACGTCTGAGCAGGGACAGTGACCCTCCTCCCGAGGAGAAGCAGACGGTGGCTGCTTCAGCCCTGTCCCTGAGCTACTGCAGTGGGAGTAGTCAGCTCTGAAAGCAATGACTCACACTTAGTTCATGAAAGACTGCTCTGAAATGCAAAAGCTGCAGCCGCGAAGGACATCCAGAGGTCATAGGATCCAGCCCCCTGGCTCCGCTACTGTGGTCCCACAAATGCCTATACCAGAAAACACCCTGGAGGCAGGGGTCCACGGACTTCCTGACTCCCTGGGTTTTCTGTGTTGAGTGGTAGGTACCTCTGGCTCCCCTGGGAAATCTCCCCTGTGATTTGTCAGAATCTCCCCAGCCTATAGATAGTCACTTCTTGGTCACTTTCCCCATGGACTAGAATACCAGGCTTCAAATGGCCAAGGAAAGAGAGCCAAGGAGATTGAATTCTTCCTGCTCCCTTGGGGAAAGTACTGGAAAAGCACAAATCTCCCAAAAGAAAGAAGAGGAAGGGGGAAAGTGAGCCCTTTACACTAAATTTGCCTACTCTGAGTGGAATTCTGGTCACTCTTACATATTCCAACAGAGAGGGAAGCATGGCCGACAGTGGCTATTGCCGTCATCCCTCGTTATATTTGTGTGTGTGTGTCTGTGTGTGTGTGTGTGTGTGTGTCTGTGTGTGTGTGTCTGTGTGTGTGTGTCTGTGTGGTGTATATGTGCGTGCACATGCACGGGTACCCTGGCATGTATGTGGGGGTCAGAGGGTCAGAAATCAATTTTCTGTTTTCTCTTTCTTTTTGTGGGACAAGGAGTGGGTTTGAGACAGGTTTCTCTGTGCAGCCCTGGCTGTCCTGGAGCCCACTCTGTAGACCAGGCTGGCCTCGAACTCATAGATCAGTCATCCTGCCTGTGCATGGGATTACAAGCATGGCAAAACAAAAAGATTTTCAGAGGACTAGGGAGACATCTCAGTGGTTCCAGGAACTGGCTGTTCTTGCAGACCTGGAGGTTGGAGTCCCAGGTGCCAGGTGACATCTTATGTTTCTCAGTCATCTGTAACCCCTGCTGTGTCCTGTACCCTCTTCTGGCTTCCACAGGCACCAGGCCTGCAATGGTGCTCATCATACATGCAGGCAAAACATATAAAGTAGAAATAAAATAATTAAAAGCAAGGTTGGTGGTGTGAAATTTTAATCCAGGATTCAGGAGGCTGAGGCAGGCAGGTGTTTGTTTGTTTTTTAAAAAAAAATCTCCAAACTCCAGCTTTTACAAAGAAACAGGGATACCTTACCCCAGAAGAGACCTCTATTTATTCTAAAACAGGAAACATGTTCATGTTTTGTGGTGCCAAATTGTCTAGTACCAGACGACAGCCCATTGCTAATGTTCAATTCTCATTAAGGTATTGAGTGTCACAGTAATGGCTGAGATAGGCCTTAAGGTCTCTCTTTAATGCAGATAGGCCTTCTTCCTCAGCATCTTGAATAGCTGGGATTAGAGCTATGCTTATTCCAGGAGAACCTGATGACTCTCCACGTCCACAGCTGCCCAGTGAGGGGAAAATTAATAAGCCACGGGGTACCATCCTCAGAGGAGCAGAAGGGTATTCAAAGGCTAATAGTGAGAATTCCTTTGGTTTGGAGGGTTGAGTTCAGTATCCACCTTGGTACCTTTGAGTAGAACCAAGAGCCAGAGGAATTCTGCAGCTGCAATAGAGCTGGAGGGGGGTGGACTAAGCCCCCAAAACAGCAACTTGTGCACCTGCCCTTGTCCTATTTCCACCACTGGCAAGCAAGTCTCTATTCCTGGACACAGATTCCTGAGCAGTGCTCCAAGGGTGAGCTCATGCTTGAGGATAGTCACTCTGCCCTTCAGGCATCACATGAAGCTGGACGCCTCCATCACCTGGGTCCTTGAGTGCCACCTCCAATAACAGAGGGAGCCGCACGCATGAGCCCAGAAGTGTCTCCATCCACACAGAGCGGCTCCCTTTCCTTGATCAGGCAGGCCAAGAAGGGTGCTGGAGAGCAGGAGTGCTGAAAGGCCTGGGCAATAGATACCAGTTTATGGCCATGCATGAGAATATGTACCTTCAGGGGATGGAGAGACGGCTCAGTGGTTAAGAATACTGGGCTATGCTTCCAAAGGATCTGGGTTCAAGTCCCAGCACCTACACGACATCTCACAACTGTCTGAAATCTAGCCCCAAGTGATTTGACACCCTCTCACACATACATAGATGCAGGAAAAACACCTATACACAAGGATAAATAATTAAAAAGAAGAAGAAGAAGAAGAAGAAGAAGAAGAAGAAGAAGAAGAAGAAGAAGAAGAAGAAGAAGAAGAAGCTGGGTCATGACAGCACATGTCTTTGGTCCCAGCACTTGGAGGCAGAGGCAGGTGGATCTCTGAGTTGAGGCCAGCCTGGTCTACAGAGAGAGTTCCAGGACAGCCAGGACTACATAGAGAAACCCTGTATTAGACATCCCCCCAAAAATTACTTTAAAGAAAGTGTTGGAGAGATGGCTTAGGGGATAAAAAAATGGCTGCTCTTCCAGGGGATCTGGGTTCAATTCTCAGCAACCACACGGTGGCTCACAACCATATGAAATGAGATCTGATGCCCTCTTCTGGTGTGTCTGAAGACAATGACTGTGTACACATATACATAAAATATAATAGATCTTTAAAAAAAAGAAGAAGAGGAAGAAGCCTTCAGACTGAGTGGGGAAAGAACACCAGGCCCTGTGCGTGGCCAAATTTCAGGTGTTGTATGGTTTTAGAAGGGCCTACCTTAGAGAGGTTTGGGAACTTACTGAATGAGGATGGACGACCATTTCCGCTCAAGTCCAGACAGGAAAACTAAGGATCATGGCTGCCTGATTTTACATCCATGAGGAAAAACTGTCTGCCCTGGCTTTTTGAAGACAAATATATATATTTGTCTTCAGATGCACCAGAAGAGGGCATCCATTATAGATGGTTGTGAGCTACCATGTGGTTGCTGGGAATTGAACTCAGGACCTCTGGAAGAGCAGTCAGTGCTCTTAACCACTGAGCCATCTCTCCAGCCCTTGCCCTGGCTTTTACTTTGGTTTGAGTTTTGTTTTATTTTTATTTTTTCTTTTGAGGTAGGATCTCACTACTTGTAACCTTGGCTGGTCTGAACTTACTCTGTGGGCGAGGCTGGCCTTGAATTCAGAGAGATATGCCTTCCTCTGGCTCTCAGTTGCTGACATTGTAGGCATGCCTGGGTTGGCGTCACTTTTGACCCATTAAGGTGTCTTCAGTCTGTAACCTTAACATGAGGGAGGCTGAAGCAGGAAGATGATGAGTTTGAGGCCAGCCTGGGCTACATAGTGAATTCTAGGACAGCCTGGGCCACATAAAAAGACCCCGTCTCAAAAAATAGATGATTGATAGATAGATAGATAGATAGATAGATAGATAGATAGATAGATAGATAGATAGACAGACAGACAGACAAACCAACCTGGGACTGCTGAGATAGTTCAGAGGACCAAGCACCTATCAGTCAAGTATAAGGGCCTGACTTTAATCTCTAGCGTCTATTTAAAAGGGTCAACTCCACAGCACCCGGAAGGTAGAGAAGAGGATTTCTGGGGCTCCACGGCCAGCCACTGTAGCCAAACTGGCTTACAATGAGAGACTCTGACTCACATTTCTTGGTGGATGGCTCCTGAAGAATGACACCGGAAGCTGACCTCTGCCAGCCAAACTCACACGTGCGCTACTCACGTACGACGCGCATAGTCAGACATGCGGGCATGCAGATCATAAACACACGCACAAAACAGCCTGTTCTCTGCTTCAGGGAACGTCTGTAAGTCTCGTAGTAGTATGTATGTAACATTTGGTGAAATCCTAGAAAGGCATCAAGTTAATGGGGCGAACGGGTCTTTTCCTCTGCCAAGGTGCGGCATCTTCCTATGTGCGCTATCAGAACGCTGTAACTTTGATTTTCCTCTCGGCTATTCTGCGGCAGCCTCGAATTATTTGTATTTCCAGACGCTACTAACATCGTCACAGCCCTCCTTCAATTTTGCCCTCCCCCCCAATCTCGGGTTTTTCAGTGTAAAATTACCCCTCCTGCTCTTTACCCTCCAAACCCCTCCCCGTCTTGTCGAGCCCCCCAAGACTCCACCCAGATGGCCCTCCTAGCCACCACCGCAGCCAATAGCTGAGAACCTTGATTTGCATAGCTGCGCGGGGGCGCGGCAGAGGGAAAGGGGAGGGACCAGGCGACCTCCTAAATCAAAGTTGGGAGGCTAGGACTGGGCGGAGGGGCCGCCGGGTGCAAGGCTGGGGCCGGCGCGGGGAGGGGGAGGGAGATGGGGGGCGGGCGCAGAGGACGGCGGAGCCGGCCGGACTCGGACAGCTCCGTTGCTCCCTGGCTCTGCACATCCGCGCATCCCTACTTCCCTCCTCCTCCCGCGGAGCGCAGCATCCTCTGCAGACCCTTGGTCCTCACACCCCGGGTCGTCCCGCTCCCGCGACTCGGGGTAATTACATCCCTCTTCCCTGCCACACCAACTTTCTCCCCTGGTGCCTGGGGTTAGGGGGCTGCTTTGCCTAGGAGGGTTTCTCCTGGGGTCACTGGAAAGCAGACCCTGGAGAAAGGCTTGAGAGTCCCAAAGAGACGCCCGCCACTCACAGCCTGCCCCCGGCGGGCCTGCCGTCGGATCTCCGCACCCTCTCTCCTTTTATACCCCAACCATGACCGAAATGAGCGAGAAGGAAAATGAACCGGATGACGAGGCCACCCATACCCCCCCAGGGACCGTCTCCACCCTCCAAGAAACCAAGGTAAGTCGTGGGGCGCGAGGCCTGGCCCCGCCCGGGCATCTCTGACTTGGAGCGCTGATCACAGTGGCCGGGTCCCTTTGGGGTCACGGAAGCAAAACGGGGCCCGCGTGATTCCTAAGGCTGCGCGCCGTGCTGGGGAGGGAAGAAAGGGTTCGAGACGAGGGGACCCAAGGAGCAGATCACACGAGCACGACCCGCCAGAACGCGCGAGGCGCCGACGCGCTCCGGCTCCCTCCTGGGCGGTTGTAACTCGGCTTTGTTGGAGGGAATCGGCGCAGCGGAGGCGCAGGGCGTGTGTGACCGTGTGTAGCGGGTGTGGGCCGGTGTACGCGCGCGTGTGTGCGTGCGAGGCGCACCCCTCCCGGGGCCGCCAGATCGCTGTCTGCGGCTCCCCGGTCCCCCTCTCTCCTGCCTCTCTGAATTCCTAGCCACAACCGTCTCCTCTCTGCGCGTGCGACTCTCCAGTTCTCTTTGCTTCCCTACGTGCTTCTCTGTGTGTCTCCGGCGTCCCTCTCTGACCCACAGCAACCTGGCACGCACCTCGCGGACCGGTTAGGCTGGGGGCTCGAAAGGCCGCGGCCCCGGGTGCGCAGCTTTCAAGCCGGCTCTGGGGGCTGCGGCAGCGAGGGCCGTCGGTGGCGGGCGGGGACCCGGAGTGTTGCGGCTCTAGAGCCAGAGGCGGCCCTACCCCCCCGCTCGGAGACCCGGGAGAGGGGAGGAGAGAGGGCAGAATCAAAAGAAGAAGTCATCGTAATTAATGAATGTCATAATTAACCCTAATTATGTATGATTGTTACTCTTGAGGGAGTCACAATGAATAAATTATTCTCCTATGAAGGCAGGCGGAGCCCAGACTGCGGGCACTGAAAGGGGTGGGGGAGGCCGACGCTCACATTCCGCCTCCCACCCGTAATGAGTCTGCCCCCTCCCCAACTTCTAGGTGCTCATGAAGTTCTGTGGGAAGCTACCTGAGCTCCCGGGAATGGGAAGAGAGGACACTGTGGGAGGGAGCCCTCTCCCCTCCCTAGACTTCAGGACAAGACTTCCTCCTTTCTCCCTTCCACCCTGGTGTTTGTTACCATCCTGGTCCTGTGACCAGGAAAGACGTGGTGAGAACCAGAAATGGGCGGTGTCTTGAGGCTCTCTGGTGCCGCAAGCTCCTGCACAGAACTTCCCACAGACCATCTTCCTTCTTTGTCCATCTTGATGACCCCTCAGAATATGAGGTTAATTCAAGGTCAAGGTCATCACCTCAGTGAGCACCACCGGGAGTTGAGCTGGGTTAGCACGGAGTCTTATTACTGAAGCTATCCAGGTAGCTACCCTGTGCCTGCACTTGGGGACCCTGCTATGGTCCATGTCCAAGTCTCTTGGCTTTTTGAGACCAGAGGTCTTGCTAAGTATCCTTAGCTGAGTTAGAACTCACTGTGTACCCGAGGCTGGCCTCAAACTTTTGACCATTTTCCTCTACCTCTGAGAGCTAAAAAGCACAGCCGTGAGCCAGCCATGCCTGGGTCCCTCACATCCAAAGCTTCAGTACGCACTTGGCCTTCTGCTCTCTTCTAAGAATTAGACTCTGGCTCCAGGTCCACATTTTAGACCCCGTAGGGTGCCAAATCTCTCCTGGAAAGGAATGAACGGGGAAGATATTGCTTGGGTTATCTTCGACATACAAGGGGGATCTTGGGAGCTGGGCTTCACACACTGAGCTCTGGCTCACCTGCCCTGTGTCACCCTGGGCAGATAGCCAGGCCCCCCCCCCGCTACCTCTCCAGAGTTTGGAGGGGCTCCCAGTGCCGGTCATATGAGAACTTGTCAGTTCTGCCCCTCAGGAGCTCCCCAAGGCAGGCAGGAGCCTGGAATGGTGCTACCTCAGCAAACCCACAGGCTGCAAGCTCAGCTGTGTGGGGAGGGGGGTCAGACTCTGGCAGTTTCTCTCTCTCTCTCTCTCTCCTCCAACCCAAGGACCCTACAATGTCATCTGCTCTGGGTCTGAGCCACAGAAGGTCTGGAGGTGTAGAGGAGATGGACTGCAGGCAGACCCCCTCTGTGCCACATCATTTGGGTCCCCAGCCTTGACTACTTTTGTCCTTGTGCAGGACTCTGAAATAATCTCACAGGCACTCCTGGGGGTGTGTCAAGGGGCTGCTCTGTAAGGCAGAGGTGGCAGGAAATGAACACAGGGGTTTTTGTCAGCCTCCTTTAGCCCCTCACCAAAGAAGCTTGTGTCTCTAGACTCTGTAGACAGAAAGATAAGAAAGGTGCTGCCCACCCAACTCTGTGAGGCAGACACTGGGCCAGTTGCCCGGGAGTCATCATCAGCTTCGTGCTCCCAGACATTTCTTGCCAGCCTTGCTTAGTCTATGGCAGGGTCTCAGCCCTGTATCCAGCCTACTCAGCAATCTCCTAGGTAGGACCACTCTCTTAGGCTTCTCATTCATCCAATAATGGCCACTTATCACCTCCTCTGCTGTCATCCTGGAAGACCCCACCATGCCTGTTTTGCTGAGTTTTTTTTTTTTTTTTTTTTTCCACATCTGACACCACCCACTGCCAGCTGCCTGGTACTGTTTCAGGAGGTGGCATGGGAAACTGAGGGGAAAAGGAGCCTTCCAGGGAGCTTCGAGGGAGAGGGCACTGGTGGGGTGGGCTCCTCCTCTAAGAAGGGGTTGAGAACAGACCTGGTGACCTGGGCCGCACACCAGACAGTCTGCAGGTGCACTAGGAGGAAACCTCACCCAAGTGAAGCAGCTTGCTGAAGTGTTTTAGAAACGGGCCCATGCAGTGGACACACCAAGATAGCTGGTGGGTTTGGTGAGATCCTCATGACTGCCTTAGTTCCTGTTCTGTGGCTGTGAAGAACACCGTGACTGCGGCAAGTCTTATAAAGTAAGATATTTCACTGGGACTGGATTACAGGTTTGGAAGTTTAGTCTAGTAATCATCATGGGGAGAAGCACGGCAGCATGCAGGTAGACATGAGACTCTAGAGAAGTAGCTGAGAGTTCTACATCTGAATCGGCAGGCAGCAGGAAGAGAGACACTGGGTCCAGCTGAAGCTAGTAAAACCTCCAAACCCAAGCCAAACACACACACACACACACACACACACACACACACACACACACTCCCTCCAACAAGGCCACACCTCCAATAGTGCCACTCCTTACAAGTCTATGGGGGCCATTTTTATTCAAGCCACATCAGGTAAGAGTCCTTACCATCGATCCCGGTGACTTGAGTTCAATTCCCAGAACCCACCAACATGGTGGAAAGAGAGAACCCACTCCCACAAGTTGTCTTCTGACACCCACACATGTGCCATGGCATGTTCATGATCACACACACACACAAATAAGTATAAACATAAAGTGGAGGGATGGCTACAGAGAACAGGAGTCCAGGAAGCTGGAACGCCTGGCTTGGCAGAGTCAACTGCTTGACAGCTCTGTACCATCTTGCCCTCCGGCCAAAGCCCTTGACATTTTTCAGTCAACCCAGGAGGCAATTCTTTCCCTCTTCCCTGCCTGCCTGGATCTGGAGCCCACAGCTGAGTTAGAAAATCAGCAGGCAGAGTGGAGGCCACCCTGATGCAGGCAGGGGAACACTGTGTTCCAGACGCCTCTGGTACCCTTGCAGAGGTGGCTGCTGGCACTGAATCCCGGGGAGGGGGTATACCAGTAAAGGGCACAGGCTACCGCTGCGGGAAGGGACTCAGAGTTACAGGAATCACTCTGGGAGTAATAGCCTCAGGAGGGGAACGTGACTGAAGTCTTCACATATTGGAATGTCTGATGTGGCTAGGCGGAAAGAGCCCAGCCAGAACCAAGAGAGGAATGGGGGTGATAGGAAAAGTCACAGGAGGCAGGTTTCACCACTATATAGGGAAGGACTTCCTAGCAACTGCCATTGTCCAAAGATGGAATGACTATCCATAAGGGGGTGTGCTTCCTGTCACAAGAGGTGACCAAAAGCCACTCATTCAGAGACAATGGTGGCCAGAGCAATGTTGTGGGGTGGTGTGGGGAGTGGCCTAGATGTCCAGTCTTTCTGGTCCCTTCTAAGCCTGAATTGCTCTATTGACCCAATAGACAAACCCATGGAACAGCTAAGGAAAGGAAGACAGAAGACCCAGGCAGGGCTCAAGGCAGCAGTGTGCTCCTGGTTATTTGATCTGAGCAGCCTGAGCCACCATCCAGATCCTGACTCTGCTACATGCCAACTGAGGACTCAGAGCAGGGGCATTTAAGCTCCACCCCTCATCTGAACCATGGGTCAATGATAGTTTCCCCAGTGGGCAGCGCGGCATTCAGTGTGAGGCGGGACTGTATGTCAGGTACTAGCCCAGATACAGCCTTCTAATGCTGAAAACCCTTTATGGGGCCAAATTTCTGGTTGGCTGATCTGTTTGGACCCAAAGCTTTGCATTACATGACTACCAGGGTTGCCTTCTCCTCCTTGGATGTGGGGAAACTGAGGTTCGGAGAGAGGGAGTAAAATGCTTTACACTCAGGTAACAGGTTGGTTTTGCCCTATCCCCAGAACAGCTCTCTAACGTCTCCTGTAGTGCTCTGTGCCCGGGCAGAAGATTGGTGGCAGGAAGTGGGGGCAGGAAGGGTAGCAATAGTATCCATTTTCCTCTTGGACCCCATCAGAGTCCTGCAGCCCTGTTGGGTCCTGGCAGACACAGCCTGACCCGGGCAGGTATGTGTCGTCGAGTTAGTTTCTCATTGCCTTTCTGGCTCACCACCTCTGCTTCTGCACACAGGCATCTGGAGCCCCAGGCCTTGCTTCTCAGAGAAGCACAAAGCCCACAGTGATGTCCAGGAGGCTGTGCTTGGAAGCAAATGAGCAACTCAGTATGCCAAACACCCCAGGGCTCTGGCCTCCCAGCTGGCTTACTAGAGCCTGCCTTGTGCCCAAACATCCCCTCTGCTTCTCCCTCCATCCTGCTGCCTGCTGGCCTCTGGGAAGCTGCAGGGGCCACTACTTCCATCCCGTTGGCATACACAGGTGCTAGGCAGTCAGCCACAGCACACAGGCTGCCTGGCATGCTTAGCTGGGAACCCTGGCCAAGACTCCCTGCCTGGAGCCAGGCCTCAGCCCCCCTTTTCTATTGCTGGTGAAAAAGAGTGCGCAGGAATAAGGTAACTCTCCACAGGACGAGAGACTAGCCAGGCTCTGGATAAGGAGGTCACCATACCTTGCTCTACACAGACTCCAAGAGACTAGTTGAGAGAGGAGTGTAAAGAACTCCAGCCTCAGAGCACCTCAGCTCTGTCGGTGATGTATTTGGCAGAAAGACAGTGATTAAGTACCTACTGTGTGTGGGACCCTCGAGGACTGAAGGTGACAGGGCCTCTGCCTCACTCAGCCTTAGGAGGGGTTAGAAGTTGACAAGAGGAGACCTGTGTTGATGCAGTTCTGACCGAGGAAGAGGCCAGGAAGCACCAGAGGAGGAAATGGATCTAGCTTCTGTGGGAAAGAAAGGCTCTTCATAGACAGGGAGGGTCTCTGGAAGTGTGGAATACAGAGAAAGCAATAGGGGCATCAAAACTTCCAAGCATGGGGGCTGGGGAGATGGCTCAGCGGTTAAGAGCACTGAGTGCTCTTCCAGAGTTCCTGAGTTCAAATCCCAGCAACCACATGGTGGCTCACAACCATCTGTAATGAGATCTGATGCCCTCTTCTGGTGTGTCTGAAGAGAGTGACAGTGTACTCACATAAAATAAATAAATAAATCTAAAAATAAAACCAAAAATATCCCAGGCCTAAGTACATAAGTAGGGCTGGAGAGATGGCTCAGTGGTTTTATATATATAACTAGACTCTTTTTTCCCTTCTTTTTAAGATGATGTCTCATGGGTGGAGAGATGGCTTAGCAGTTAATAGCACTGGATATTCTTCCAGGTGACCTGGGTTCAATTCCCAGCATCCACATGGCAGCTCACAACTGTCTGTAACTCCAAGCTCTGACACCTTCACACAGACAAACATGAAAAGCAGACAAAACACCAATGCCTATAAGATAAAAATAAATTATTTTGTAAAATAAATATATATATATATATATATATATATATATATATATATATATATATATACTGTCTCATGCATCTCAGACTGGTTTCAAACTCTATGTGGCCAAGGAAGATAACCTGGAACTTGTGATCTTTCTGCCTCTATTGTCTCTGTTGATGAAAAAACTGAAAGAACTGGTGTGTTTTCTGTGAGTGATTGGCCTTCGTGTGTATGTGTACCATGTGAGTGCTTGGTGCCCAGGGAGGACAGAAGAGGGCGCTGTATCTCTTGAGACTGGAGTAACAGCCAGCCATGTAAATGCTGGGAATCAATCCAGATCTTCCTCAAGAACAGCCAGTGTCCTTAACTACTGAGCCAATTCTCCATCCCACCCTTCCCCTGTCTGTTTTGTTTGGCCCCAAAGTTGTTGAGTTTTTATTTGTTTGTGACAGGATCTTGCTATGTGAGAGGATCCTGCTGGCACTCTGCCAGTGTAGTCTTCCTGTCCTTGCCTTTTAAGTACTGGGAGCCTCAATATTGTTTGTTTACTGTTTTGCTTTGCTTTTTTTTTTTTTTTTTTTTCTTCCTTCAAATAAGGTAGGGTCTCATGTAGGCCAGTCTGGCCTCAGACCTTGAACTTCTGATTCCTTCTGATCCTCCTGCCTCTACCTTTGGAGTGCTAGGATTACAGATGTGTGTCACCAGATCCAGTTTTAAGGGATGGTAGGTATTAGATCCAGAATTGTGTGTGTGTGAGGCAAGCACTCTACCTACAGAATAACTAGTACAATAGCACAGTGGAGTGGTGTGTGCCAGAGAAAAGCTGAGAGAGTATGTCTGTATCGGAGTCCCAAGATTTACTGTTGGGGGCTGGGAGTTGGGGTACAGAAAAAAAATGTATGCTACATTTTTGTGAAGAAAAAAAAGGAAATTTTTGCATCATTTCTGTATGATTTCACATAGGTCTATTCTGGGAGGCTAAGGTTGTAGCTCAGTTGATTCGTGTTTGTCTAGCATGTGCAAAGTCCCGAGTTTGATCTCCAGTTATGAATAAAACTGGATGGCATTGCATGCCCGTGATACCAGCACTTAACAAAGGTAGAGGCAGAAGGATCAGAAGTTCAAGGCCATCTTCTTTGGCTACATAGAGTTTGAAGCCAATCTGAGATACATGAGACATTATCTAAAGAAGAAGAAGAAGATGAGGAGGAGGAGGAGGAGGAGGAGGAAGAGGAGGAAGAGGAGGAAGAGGAGGAGGAGAAGAAGAAACAGCAGCAGCAGAAGTCTAGTTTTATATTTTGCATTGAAACAGGGTTTCACTACGTAGCCCTAGCTGGGCTTGAACCAACAGAGATTCACCTGCCTGTGCTTCCTGAGTGTTGGGATTAAAGGGGTGTTCCATCTCACCCTGAAAAGGTCTAGCTGTGTTGTTTGTTTGAGACAACATCTTGCAGTGTAGCCCAGGCTGGCCTCAAACTTTTAATCCTCCTGTCTCCATTCACTGAGTGTTGGCTTGGAAGTGTGCCACCACATCCAACCAATGTCTAGATTTTTTTGGGGGGGTTGGTGGTGGTTTGGGGGGGTTGGGTGGAAAAGTGGGGGGGGGGGAGTGACATGGCGCCGGCTTCAATGGATCAGCCTTAATTGGCTGGAGGAGACCTGCAGCTACTCCTGGGCCACTTGACTTCTATAATCTCCACCACGTCTAAGCACATGCCTGCCCAGAGAGAACTCCCATAGAATTTCCTGCCAGCTCCCATGAGCTTGAGGGGGCTGGAGGGTCAGAGCAGGGGTCTTTGGGAGTGTTTTTTTTTTTTTTTTCCGTTGCCTGTGGACCTCAGCTTCCCTGCTGCCTCCAGAGGAGACACAGGGAGCCTTCCTTGCTTAGCCCTCTAACCAGGTACCCACAGCTCTCTTTATTTCCCCAGCTCCAGCGGTTTAAGCGTTCCCTCTCCCTCAAAACCATCCTTCGAAGTAAGAGCGTGGAGAACTTCTTCCTTCGCTCGGGCTCTGAGCTGAAGTGTCCAACAGAGGTGCTGCTGACGCCACCAACCCCACTGCCTCCTCCTTCTCCACCACCTGTATCCACAGACAGGGGTCTACCCACCCCAACACCCTCCCCATGCCCAGTCCCACGCCCCTTAGCACCACTGAAACCAGTGAGACTTCACAGCTTCCAGGAACATGTCTTCAAGAGAGCCAGCCCTTGTGAGCTGTGCCACCAGCTCATTGTGGGTAGGTACCTACCTGGGCCCTGTGGCAAGGTGGTGGGCATCTGTGAACAAACTGTGGAACTCCCTGACATTGGAGAACCGTGCTTCTCTCCCTGGGGGCGCAAATGAGTGTTGGGTGGGGGCCAGACCTTGGCTCGTGGCTAGAGCACTTGTCTAGCATGGACTCATCCTTGGATTTTGTATTGCCAACTCTGGGAAAGAGCAATGGAGTCATGAGGGGTGGTTGTACCCACTGTTGCTCCAAGCTTACATGTTGGCTTTGCTGCCCCTGATGACATCTTTACTGTGGAAGAGAGAGGGGCCAGGCCCTGAAGCCCAGCACAAAACTATTAAGCATCTGCTGCCTTTCTTTCACACCCCTCTCCAAGCCGCTGCTTCTCCTCCTTCTCCTCCTCCCCTTCCTCCTCCTCCCTCTTTTTGGTTTTCTGAGACAGGGTTTCTCTTTGTAGCCCTTGCTGTCCTGGAACTCGCTCTGTAGACCAGGCTGGCCTCAAACTCAGACGTGTTCCACCACTGCCACTCCAGGGCCCTTGGCCAGACATTTTGTTGCTGTCGTTCCTTGTCTATGGGAGTGTCCTTTCTTGGCCATTTCCTCTTGCTGAACCCACAATCCCTTCTAGGAAACTCCAAGCAGGGCTTGCGATGTAAGACATGCAAAGTCAGTGTTCACCTCTGGTGCTCCGAGGAGATCTCCCACCAGCAATGCCCGGGCAAGACAGTGAGTGAGAGATGTCGTGCTGTAGAAGCTGAATGGAGGCTGGCTCCTCCTGTCGGGTGGCCCTGGGCTTGGGCAGGGCCAAGCCCTCCATAGGTCATTATGTCTCTGTTTCTCTCTGCCTCTTTGTACCTCAGTCCACATCTTTTCGGCGAAACTTCAGCTCCCCACTCCTGGTGCATGAGCCGCCACCAGCCTGTGTCACCAGCAAAGAGTCCCCACCTACCGGTAAGTGACCCACACTCTAAGGTCACTTACCATTTCTCAGTTGCATACCTGAGTCACGCAGGCACTGCCTGTTCCTGGCACTCCCTATTCCCCTTCCCTGGATGCTCTTGCCCTGAATGTGGGCTCCAAGTATTAATTTCTTCATTCGTTTTTCAAACAACAATTTATTGAACACCTACTTAGTTTGAGGCACTGGGCCAGACACAGACACCACTGAAGGAGGTGAGACTGAGTTGGGTGTGGTGTTCTATGCCAGGCATCCCAACATTCAGAAGGCAGAAGAAGGAGAATAAAAAATTCAAAGCCATCATTGCTACATAGAGTCTAGAGCTCTAGGAGACACTGTCTTGAACACTAAATACCAATGACACACACAAATCGAGCTGGATTGGGTTTAGGGTTAAGTTAGTTCTGCGAGTAAAGTCCCTTGCCACCAAACCTGGTAACCTGAGTTCTACTCCTGGGACCCACATGATGGAGCTTCAGGGTGAATCCAGGTTGGCAGCTGGGTGCTAGGCAGTGAAGACGGATGCTCTGCAGGGACCAGCGGGAAGGTGGACCCAGTTTATGAAACCCTGCGCTATGGCACCTCCCTGGCGCTGATGAACCGTTCCAGCTTCAGCAGTACGTCTGAGTCCCCCACACGGAGCCTGGTATGCACAGAATTGGAGGCCTAGGGGAGGGTACTGGAGCATGACTGGGGCCTGTGGAGATGACCCTCCTCTTGTTTCTCCTCAGAGTGAGCGTGATGAGCTAACAGAAGATGGGGAAGGCAGCATCCGCAGCTCAGAAGAGGGGCCTGGTGACAGTGGTAAGCCAGAGTGAGAAGGCCCCAGGGACAGGAAGAGGGTGGGGGCGCTATTGCTTCAAGCTTCACATTTTGGCCTGACCTTGCTGTTCCCAGTATTCACAGCCCCAGCGGAGAGCGAAGGCTCAGGACCAGAGGAGAAGAGCCCTGGACAGCAGGTATGCCTGGGGTTAGCTTGGAACCCACAGGCCAGGGTGGGAAGGAATGTCACTTCTTGTCATGTATCAGTATGTACACAACATCACGAAGGGCTCTCGATGCTTCCTCCTTCCTGTGTCCTCAGGCCCCAGGGAGAGGCCACAGTCAAGAAAAGAGCCTTAGAGATTGGGAGGGGTCTCCATTATCTATCCATTCACCCCACCTCCCAAGGGCCGACCATTCTTTATAGTTTATTTTAGTTTTTTTGCAGGCCATTCTTGAACGCAGCAGACAGAGGGTGTCCTCCCTCTCTAGATCAGTCCCCTCCCCCACCCAGGGTTGGAGAGATACACATTAGGCCCTATTACTTACCAGAGATTCACTCTGTCCTACCTCACAGACCCCCGGGGCAGGCATACATATCCACAGCAAGTGAATCGTGGGTGGAGCAAGGCGGTGACCCACCATCACTAACCCAGAACTTTTTCTACAGCCCCCAAAGTTGCCTCTGCGGAAGGACGTGGGGCCCATGTACTCCTATGTCGCCCTCTATAAATTCCTGCCCCAGGAGAACAATGACCTGGCTCTGCAGTAAGTCCTTTCTGTGGTCTAGCTCCACGGCTCCTGCCTAATCCACACTGACCTTGGAACATAGGGTGATGGGGACCTTTGCGTCTTGCACCTTGAATTATTCTCTACTCAGAGGGGCTGCCCGGAGGGATTGGTGTAGTGTCCTGTCTCCTGCCCAATTCTGGGCTGTTTCAGGGAGCCTGGGGTACCTCTGGTCTCAATGGCCTCTAAGGGCACTGAGAATCCTTTCCCACAGGAGAGGGAATGCAGGGCATACCTGCTGCCCCAGTTGTCTTTTTCCCAGGCCTGGAGACCGGATCATGCTGATAGATGACTCTAATGAAGACTGGTGGAAGGTACCAAGGCAGGGTGGGATCCAGAGCTGGGGGGACTCTGATTGCTGTTACTCCACCCTCCCTTCAGGCTTCCTCCAGTGGCTTGTCCAGGCCAAGCCCAGGGGCAACCCTTGGGTGTTGCTGTCAGTTTCCTTCCTCCTCTGTCAATTTCCCCTACCTACCCTATAACCTCCCAAGACCAGAAGCCACCTCCAGCTTGGGGCTTGGAATAGGAGAGCCCACAGTCTGGAGGATGACAGTCCTGGCTCTGAGTCGGAACTGGGTCTGGAAAGAGTGGGGTGTAAAGCTGATGCTTAGGCTCACTGACAACCTTATCCCCAGGGCAAGATTGGTGACCGGGTTGGCTTCTTCCCAGCCAATTTCGTGCAGCGGGTGAGGCCAGGAGAGAACGTTTGGCGATGCTGTCAGCCCTTCTCGGGAAACAAGGAGCAGGGTTACATGAGCCTCAAGGAGAACCAGGTGGGTGCCAGGGCCCTGCCGGGGTTCAGAAACGGGGTCAAGTGCCCTGCAGGAGAGTCTGAAGGGTACAAGGAAGGGAGAAGCAGGTTAGAACGGAAAACAATAGAACCAAGGAGGCTCAATTTACTATCCCTGGGGGCGCTGATAGACTGCTTGCTCTGGGTTCCACCCCCAGCAGCGCATACTGGACATGGTGGCGCATACCTGCAACCTAGCTAAGGCAGGAGAATTGTCTTAGGTACACGACTACATAGCAACTGGGCAGTGGTGGTGTACACCTGGGAGGCTGAAGCAGGACCTCTGTGAGTTCGAGGTCAACCTGGGACTTGATCTGGGAGCCGATTGATATCACTGAATTATGAATCCACAGGCTTGGCTATTTTCTTGTTTGTTTTTAATTTATCTTTTATGTGGATGGGTGTTTTGTCTGTGTGCATTTCTGTTCGTTGTGTGCCCACAGAAGCCAGAAGAGGTTGTTGGATCCCCTGAGACTGGAATCACAGATAGCTGTGAGCTGCCATATGGGTGGTAGGAATTGAACCCAGGTCTTCTGGAAGAGCCCCCAATGCAGCTCTTAATCCAGTGCTCCTCAACCTTCCTAATACTGTGACCCTTGAATACAGTTCCTCCTGTGAACCCCAATTATAAGATTATTTCATTGTTTTAACTGTAACTTTGCTACTGTTAAAGATTGTAATGTTGTGGGGCTCATGGTGCAAGCCTTTAACCCCAGCATTCAGGAGGTAGAGGCAGGTGGATTTCTGTGAGTTCAGGGCCAGCCTGACCTATAAAATGAGTTCATGACAGTCAGGGCTACCCTGTCTGGAAAAACAAAGCAAAACAACAACAAAACACACACACACACACACACACACACACACACACACACACAAACGTACACAAAGATCTGATATACAGATATCTGATATTTGATCCCAAAAACATCTTGTCCCACTTGTTGAGAACCACTATGACTTAAGCATTGATCTATCTCTCTAGACCTTACATTTTTAAAAATTTGTTTATTTTATATACATTGGTGTGAGGGTGTTAGACCCTCCTGGAACTGGAGTTACATACAGACAGTTGTGAGCTGCAGTGTGTGTGCTGGGAATTGAACCCTGGCCCTCTGGAAGAGCAGCCAGGGCTTTAACCACTGAGACTGAGCCATCTCTCCAGCTCTTGCTTTTTTTTTTTTTAATTTAAAATTTTATTTATTGATTGTGCATATATGTACACTGTAGCTGTCTTCAGACACACCAAAAGAGGGCATCAGATTTCATTACAGATGGTTGTGAGCCACCATGTGGTTGCTGGGATTTGAACTCAGGACCTCTGGAAGAGCAGTCAGTGCTCTAACCACTGAGCCATCTCTCCAGCCCTGTTTTTTGTTTTTATTAGACAGTATTTTATATGTAGCCTTAACCATGGGTATCCTAGAACTCACTATGTACGCCAGGCTGGCCTTAAACTCGACACCTGCCCACCTTTACCTAACTAGTGCTAGGACTGGTTAGTTTAAGCATTAACTATGCCCTCTGGCTTTCTGGGTCACCTCAGGCTAGCCCTTTCCCCCTTCACCACTTTCTTTGTGACACCAGGTTCAGCTCTGATGTTGATGTGTCTTTTGCTATCCCCTGGGTCCTGATCTTGCTAAATCCCTCCCATGAACTGCCTGCATCAGCTCTAACTACATGAGTTATGCCAGCCCCGCCCTCCCCTGGGGCGTGTCCTTTGGAGTCATGAGCAGTACTCATTCCTGGTCTCTTCTCTCTGTGTTTCCACTCAGATCTGCGTAGGCGTGGGCAGAAGCAAGGATAGTGATGGTTTCATCCGCGTCAGCAGTGGCAAGAAGCGGGGTTTGGTGCCAGCCGACTCCTTGGCAGAGATCTGACAGAAACCGAGAGAACCCAGATGCTACCCCTGCCCATGCCTGGCTCTTGCTTCTGGCCTGAGAAGGAGGCGGGCATCCTGGCCACACCCTTCCTCTCCTTGTCTCTCTCCTAAGCATCATCTGCCCCCACTTGGGAGCCTTCTGCACCGAGGAAGGCTTTATTTCTTGGGTGGGGTATCCTGAATGGGGTGATCTTCTGGGGCTTGGGGAAGGGAGTCAAAGTGGGACGAAATGAGGAAGCTACAGGTAGGTCTACCCAGAGCCCAAGTACCACCTAGTCGGGTTGCCATAGTAAGACCCACCCCAGGGAGCCGCCTGCTGTCTTCCGGAGACTACCTGCCCGTACTGCCTTTGCATGCCTGACTCCTCTCCGCCCACAGCCTTTGCTTGGGTCTGTGTAGCCACCCCTTTGCAAGTGGGGCCTTGAGAGAGGACCTGTTGGTGTTCCTCAGCCCTCCTGTCTGGCTTGAGAAGACACTGAGGACTAAGGGAGAGCCCAAAGCTGTTACCCCTTCAATTCTCAGGAAAGTTAGGAATCTTTCCAATTACTTGAAACCTGGGGGAAACCACAGAGCAGGGTCAGGGTTGAGGTCTGGAAAGGACGTAAAATGTAGGTGTCTGTTCCATCGAGGACAGTCCCCAACAGAACAGTCTCATTCTCCTTTCTGTACTAGAAATCGGTGTCCAAAAGCAGCCTGGACGAAGACCCAAGACCCTGGCCCCTGCTTGGTCAAAACATTTCATGTTAGGACTCCAGAAATCCCTATCAGTAGCAGAGACAGCTGGGGGGGGGGGGGGGGCGTCTGAGGTTGTGAGGTCTGGCTTCTCTAAAAGCTCTGCCCTCAGATAGACCAAACTTCCGCACTGGGCTCTACAGGGCCCACCCATGGGAGGAATACCTGGGGAGATTGAGGGAGGATATGGAAAGTTCTTTCTGGGCACCATCAAAAGGCCTGTCTTGGAACCCTTAGCCCTTCTGAGCAGGACAAAGGACCCCTTCCTCAAAGGCCGCCCCCGCCCCCTGCCAGTTCCCCTCCTTCCAAGTTCAGACCCTCCTTTTGTGCCCTGATCCTGTCAGCCAATGCCACTCCCAGTTCTGGGCACAGTCATGCCTTCCATATAGTGAGAGGACACTGATTCTCTACCCAACACACCTTGCCCCACTTTTTCCCCTAAAAGGGGACTAAAGCCACACTGCCCTGTTTGCTGCCATGAGGCCCCCCCCAGCAAAATCCCCGGGGCGGGCCCAATGCCCACTGTACATGAGGCTGCATGACGGGTCTGTAGGGGCGTTGCTGAGCCCCCAGGTCCATAATTAAATGTTTCTTGTCTCAGCTTGCCTGCTCTGTGTGTCTGATTGGGATAGAGAAATCAAGCGGATTTCAGGCTGGGACGGGGACTAAGGGTATTGACTTCTGAGAGGAGGGGCCGCAGAGTAGGATGTGCTATCTTGGGTACCACAGAAAGATGCAGGAAGGACCCGAGGAAGGCGGGAAACAAAGTCAGGCAAGGGAGGTGGGGTGAGGTCACTTCTGGGTTACACGTGCACTTGAATCAATCGCGCAGGGGACAGACCCACAGTGACCTTGTTGACACAGACCTGCACGCTTCGTCCTCGGATGCCGCCTACAGTGGGGGAATCTGCCTCTCCCTGCAGTCCCTAAGGCCGAGATTCAAACGTGGTAGAAGGGACAGTGGAGGACGCTGGGGCCATGAGATGTGGGGCCATGAGATGACTCAGCAGCGTCTGTCATCAGATGTCTGGCATGGGGGGAGGGGAGGAGGAGGGAGCGGCGGGGGAGGGGTCGCGCACGCCCCTCTGGGGCTGCCTCCCACCTGCTCCAGCCAAGCGGCCGCCTTCCCGCGCCTGCCCGGCCGCGTCACTCTCCGGGCTCGCTTGTCCTGAGCTATTTATAGGAGCAGGGGGGAGCAAGCGAGCCCGAGGCTACTGCGGGAGTGCCAAGGCAGTGGTGGTGCTGCCAGACCTCAGTAGGTGGGAATCTGCCTGTCTTGACAAGTACCGGGTCCTCCATCAGAGTCTGGGTCTCCACCTTCGGGGTTAGATAGGCTGTCTAGGTGCAGACTGTGGCGCCTCCTCCTTGAGCATCCTTTGGGCCTCTTCATCCAGTGAGAAAGCAATAGATATTGAGGGTGGAGAGGGAAGAAAGACAGGGCTCTTCTAGAATTTGTCGACCTGGAACTGGAACACACCAAAGTGAAGGCAGGCTTTCTTTTCTTTTAATAAATGGAATGGGGTCTTGTTTAGATCAGTAATTGTCCTACTTCAACCTGCCAAGTACAGTGCTGGGATTGCGGGTAGAAGGCACCACGCCTGGTTCTGAAGACAGTAAGCTAGAATTATGTAATCCAGGCATCTGGTCCTGAACAGTTTGGTCCTCTAGCATCGGTGTGCCTCCCTAGTAGCTGAGATTACAGGTGTGTCGAACTATGCCTGCCTGGAAGAGGAGTTCATGGAATTAATACCTGGTGTGGCCCATGGAACATGCTAGGAGCCTCCTTGTGCAATTTGGTCCCCTCAATAACTCAGACCATGCTGAATCCTTTGACAGATGAGGACTTTTCAGCAGAGATGGTAAACAGTTTAGCGAAAGTCATCCACTTTATGCCGGACAACCTGCCCCTATCAAAAACTAATGACTTGTCCAGGATTACCAAGCAATCAGGGGCCTAAGACATCTTACTGCCCTGCCCTGCATCCCTTATGCTTTAAACCACCATGATAGAGGACAGCCTCAGATGCTGGTCCAGGAGCTCTAGAAGTGGATGTTCCCAACTCACTTGAGACAAGTGAGAATGTTGAATTCAAGCCTTTCAAAGCTGTATGCATAACCAGTGTCTGCCACCAGCCAGCAGCTGGCCCGGACCCCCCCCCCACTCCCCCCCCACAGTCTGTTTGCTGCACTGCTGAGCACAGCAGCTTTTTCGGGTGGCTGAGCCACTGACAGCAGGTTCCCAGCCTAGGGGCTGGGAACAGCTGGTGTCCCCACTGTAGCCTCTGCCCTCCTCTGTGCCTGTTCTTGGGGATCTGGACTAGCCTGGGGATGCCTAGACACCTGCTGCCAGTACCATCTCTGACCTACACACATCCTTCTCTCTCTTTCCTCTGTCTCAGCCTGAGATCTCCTGGTACATCCACTTAGGTTCAAGGGAGATGCAGAAAGAAAAGGCAGGAGCCAGAGATGGGGAGGCTTAAAAACACAGTAATAGATGCTGGAGATGGAGGAGAGACTTGGGCAATGAGGTTCTTTGTGTAATCCACCACCTTGGTAGCCTAGAACTCTCTCTTTAGTCTCCTACATCCCCCAGCCCCCTAGAGCTTGGACCAGCTGGGGACCTGTTGAGACACTCAAGGAAGGCAGCTGTGCACTAGACCCAGTCTCTTCTGTTTTAAAGGGGGTTGCATAGCCCATCCCTGCCTCAGCTTCACTGGTACCACCAGGGAGGAGGCCAAAGCCTCATTTCCCAGCGTCTCCAGCTGTCTCCAGCTCACAGCCTACATCACGGCTCTGCTCTGGCTCTGCCTTAGCAGCACTCTGAATCACGCCCACAGCTGGCAGCCCGGAGCCAGACTCTGTGGTACTAATAACTAGAAAATGTTGAGATTCTGGGAAGTCACTGGGTCCTCAGTTTCCTTACCTAGAAAATGAATTGGATAGCTAGGTGATGTCACACGCCTTTAATCCCAACACTCAGAGATGGCGGCAGGCAGATTCTGAGTTCAGGGACAGCCTGGTCTACAGGATAAGTTCCAGGATAACCAGGGCTACGCCAAGAAGCCCTGTCTTGAATCAAACAAAAAGAAAAAGAGAAAAGAGGAGAGAGAGAGAGAGAGAGAGAGAGAGAGAGAGAAAATATGAGTTGGCTTTCTTCAGAGTCTTTACCTAGGAGACAATGAACCCCTTGGAAAGATATATAAAAGGATTTGATGGGAATAGTTCTTTGCATTTGTTCTGTTTTCCTACGTAGCCCCAGCTGGCCTCAGAGTTGGAGAAATCAGGCTCCTGACTGCTGGGATTACATGTACCACCATGCATGCTTGGCTAGTCATATACTTTCTAAAAGATTTGTTTTTATTATATATTTTTAAAGGTTCAATTTGTTTTATGCATCTGAGTATACTGTAGTTGTCTTCAGACAACAGAAGGTTGTCCATGATCACCAAGCAATTAGAAGTCTAGGTCCTGGGAATTGAACTCAGGATCTCTGGAAGAGCAGTCAGTGCTTTCAATCACTGAGTCATCTCTCCAGCCCTAGTCAGGGATTTTTTTTTTTTTGTGCTTGAAGCTCCCTGAAAATTACACTCCCTTCATAGATTTTCCTGTAAAAGTGTCAGAGCTCTTGGTAGGAGGGATGCTCCTTCCAGGCCTGGGGTGACAATCAAGGAAGAATGACAGTGGGACAGAGAATCGTTCGCTAGCATTGTCTGTTATGAGTAGTTTTTTGAGGAAGCTCCTCAGCTCATCTGTCACCTCCTCCATCTTTGCTTAGTTTGCGTCTCTGTCATTGTGCGAAAGGGACCAAAACCAACTTGGGTGAGGACAGAGTTTATTTCAGTTACAGGTTACAGCCAAGGGAAACCAGGACAGGAACAAGGTAGAAACCTGGGGCTGGGAATGGAAGCGGAGACCGCTGCAGAGTGCTGCTCACTGACTGGCTGGGGTCCCACTCTGGCACTGAAAACCTAGTCTTTAGAGAGCCACTGGTTTGTAGTCGGCGATGGAAGCCTGGAACCGGTCCTGGCATCAGCGAAGGTGGCAGCGGCAGGAAGAAGGCAGTCACTTCGTGACACGAGGGACGATCAATCAAGCAAAGCAGTAATTTTCTTTCTGCCATGGCCCTTTTCTCTCTGGGCTGTTGAGTGGGTCTTCCTAACTTCTGTTAATTATTAAGTCAATCAGAATTCTTCAGGTGAGGTTCCCTACTTGGTTGATTCTAATTTGTGGCAAGTTGACAGTGTAATAAACCATCATGGGGCTAGAGAGAAGGTTGTTCTAGAGGACCCGGGTTCAATTTCAGCACCCACATTGCAGCTCACAGCTATTTGTAATCCCAGTTCCAGAGGACCTGGCATCTTCACACAGACATATGTGAAGGTAAAACATCCACATAAAAACAAGTAAGTCCTTAAAACAAAACATAATCTTTCAAAATAGCCCAATGCCAACCAAACAAAAAGCTGGAGTGAAGCCTGAGCCTACAAACCAGTAAACGAACAGCACCATCTTCTGGCTTGGAATGGAACTGTGGCCACTATATGTAGATCACTGCATTCTCCGTTGTCCCTGTTGGAACAGGGTGGTCTCTAAGCTTCTCCCTCCTAGTAGGGCTGAAGATAGGTCCAGAATAAGTTGAGAGCCTCCTCCTCCCGGCCTTCCGAAACTTTATTTACTGATAGGAAAGTTTGCCCAAGGTTGCAAATGCAGGATGCTACAATGAACAAAGCCCAGAAATGCATGTCTGTGTGCTAGGCCTTTGTACCTGGCAGCAGGAGGTCCTGCTTCCGAATCTGAGCTTTGTAGCTTCCTTCCCTTTCCAGAACTGGATAAAGATGCAACAGTTATGGGTTCTACCCGTCCCTGTGTTTCTATACACATGCCTCCCACCTCACTTTTCCTGTCCTTCCACAACTCCCTTGAAAGGCTGAGGGGGGACCAAACTTCTCTTGGTAATGCAAATATAACCCAGAGCTCACAGCCTAACCACCAGTCCCAAACCACACTACTTCCTTCTTCCTAAAGGCTTGGAAGTCAACGGAGGACCTGGTAATCAGTCTGACTACCAAGGTCACGTTCAACCCTGCTTCATTATATTGTGAAGACTAGAGGGTCCATGTAAAAATGGGGTTACTCAGTTCACAGCAATTGTTAAAAACTTTAACCCACCCAGCTAACTGTTAAGTGCTTTGAGACTCTAAGGCAAAGCAGCTGAATACTCAGCATAGCAAACTTAGGGACTAGAACCTTTCAAATAGGCGGCTTGATGGCAGTCATGTCTCAGACACTCTAGGAAAATACATCAATTAAGCCTTTTAGAAGTGATACCTCAGTCTTAATACCACCCTGAAACCAAATCCTAGGCTGACACCCCAGGCTCATGTGGCCAGTTCTGGAACCTGATTATTAAGACACAGCAGACAAAACTGCTAAAAAGAGGGTAACAGATAAAGGCTTGTTTTATTTTAATGACTGATCCATGTGAAGCCACAACCAGGTCACTATGTACAGACATGAGGGAAGCTTTATTTCTTGGTCTCCTCCTCCTTGGACAGAGTCTTGATGATCTCTTCCTTCTTGGCCTGGAGGCGCTCCTCCCGGCGCTTTCGTGCTTCCTTGGTCTTAGACCTGCGAGCCTCAGCCTGGTCACTAGTACAGGAAGAGAAAAGGTTTGGGTTCAGATGAACAGCTGGGAAGACAACACCCCCAGACTTCTAACACCCTGGATCTGCACCAGCCCCATAGAACAGCAGTCCTGTCTAACCTACACCAGTAAGGATGGACAGGTGACATACATGACCAACTGCTCACAAGGATTTTATTTCTTATGTGAGTACACTGTTGCTGTCTTCAGACTCAACAGAAGAGGGCATCAGATCCCATTACAGATGGTTGTGAGCCACCATGTGGTTGCTGGAATTGAACTCAGAACCTCCGGAAGAGCAGTCAGTGCTCTTAAGCAAAAAGCCATCTCTCTAGCCACTCCCCCCATGACCACTCTTGAAAAAACTTACGCCAGTAGCTTCTTGCGGGCCTTGTCTGCCTTCAGTTTGTGGATGTGCTCCATGAGAATCCGCTTGTTTTTGAATACATTCCCTTTGACCTTCAGGTACAGGCTGTGATACCTGCAAGGGACAAGGAACAGAAGCTCTGGTTCACAATGGACATGTGGGCCCAAGGTCACTAAGTCTGTTACTATAGGGACTACTATTCCCAGACAAGGACTTTTAAGACAGCTACTACACACAACTTGCCAATTCAAATCTTGGGCAACTCTGACAGCATAAAGGAAAACCAACCCCCTAGATCTGACAACTCCCTCGGCAGGATTCCTACCCAAAGCCAGAGATGGATGAAAAGACAAAGCTGTAAACGCGGCAGAGAGTGCTTACATATGGCGGTCAATCTTCTTAGATTCCCGATATCTCCTGAGAAGCCGGCGCAGGATCCTCATCCTTCTCATCCAGGTCACCTTCTCGGGCATGCGAGCGTTGGCAGTACCCTTCCTCTTCCCTGACAAGAATTAGGAGACTCTGTAAATGTCGAGTCAATCACCAGAGACAACTGAGCTGCCTCTCCCTCACTCAGCTGTCTTTCAGTTTAAGAAATGTTCACTCAGTTTACCTACTGAGTCAAGAGAACACCAACAGCAGAGGCAAACAGCCTGGCACAAGGCCAGTTAGAGCTGTACAGGAGATGGTCTCAACAAACACAAGCATCAACAATTTCTCCTTTTGGGGCTAAGGGACAGCATCAAAGCTGTTGAGATCCACCGGCTTTAGCTAAACTCAGAAACTACTATCTTTATTCTATAAGCATGAAATTACACTCTAGAAAAGTAAAATGAGCCTTATCTCTAACAATGGCTCTAAAGGTAATTTTCCAAAACCATTTGGACCAACACGCACACAGGCGAGCCATGAATGCTGGGACCAAACTTCACATCCTCTACATGAGCAGTAAGTGTCCCCAACTCCCAGTTTCAAAGCATCCACTATAACCCCCAGCGTAATCAGAGTACAGGGATTTAATGTCAGCACCTTTTCCGTTTACAAATCCAGTGAAACTTGCATTCATGCAGAAAAAAAAATAGTACCATCCAGCAATGGCACAAGATGGGAGGAAAAGATCACCAGTGTCAGTGTAGACCTCAACCAGGTAAACTTGATAAGCAAGTGCTCTACCACCATACACATTGTTTAAGAGGAAAGGTGAAAGGTTAGACCATTCTCACCTATGCCCATATGCCTGCCCTTCCGTCGGGCCAAGGTGTTTTTCCGGCAGCGAGCCCGGGAATGGACAGTCACAGGTTTCCGGATGATCAGCCCATCTTTGATCAGCTTCCTGATCTGCTGACCTGGGAAAGCACACCACCAGTTTAGTTAGAAAAGTGCCAACCACAAACCTTTCATCCTTGACCGAACATCTGAAAAACTGAAGTCCTGGAATGCTTATTAAAAAAAATATTTACCTCCTAATTATTTCCTAGCATATTTGGTGTATCTGAAATGCCCGTCAACAAGGTACTTGGAGCCACCTGTCTGATATTAAACAAGCTCTGCTTGTCTTGAAGCCTCACAACATCCTCTAGTCCTCAAGCATCTTTTTGAAACTCCCATACAGCTACAAAATATTCACTTTGCTTATAATTTGTTAATGTAATACTGGATGGTAGCATTCTGTGTGCATATGTATACAATATATATATGATATATATCCTTGTAGGTAGGTGGTGAGGGTGAAGGATCATACTCACGGGAATTGGCATTGGCGATTTCATTGGTCTCATTGGGGTCTAACCAGACCTTCTTTTTACCACAGCGGAGGACACTAGAGGCAAGCCTCTTCTGTAGCCTGAGCATACTGGGGTACACAGAAAACACTATTAATTCCTGAATGCCATTTCTGAGCAACGACAAATAATCCAAGCAAAATTAAAAGTTTTAGAACTTTTAAAGAAAATACGCAGCATTATGCATACATAACGATTAGGGGGAAACACACTCCCTAAAATGTTTGCCACCCCTTCCTGTCCTCCCACAACCTCCAAATCAGATCTTAAGTCCGAACCAAGACCTGGATAGTGAACGTGACCAAGGCGGATAGCCACTTGGGATCTGGGGCGGGGGGCGCCTTAAGCTCTACCAGCTATTTGGCTCTGTGAGGATTTTTAATCTTAAGGATCGGAAACCAATGGATCAGAACTGTGACGAAGCCTGTTTACCAGGAGGGCAGGCGCAGCTCTTTGCTTTTTAGGCTTTTCCATACTTAATGCACGCCGTCCAGCCGTTCGGGTGGAAGCCAAACTGGTGCCTCACCCACCACACAAGGAGGCCTGGGCTTGCCCGAAACTTGTCCCACGTTAGAGATCCACTGGGCTCCAGCGCACCAAGGAGCCGCACAGTGCCCAATCGCCGCCCACTCTCCCCGTGTGGTGCCCCACGATGTGAGCCAGGCGGAGAGCCGCGCCCGCGGGAGGGCTTCTCGGGCCTAGGCGTCCCGCGGTCGACCCTCCCTAGGCCCAGGCGGTGCGTGCTCTCCGCGCTCCGGGCGCGGCAGCACCACCCCCGCCTCCACTGTCCCCTTTGCCATTCGGGGTCCCGACCCCGAACCCGCTAAGCCTCGCCGGCCCCGTTGGCCCCGTCGGTCAGAAACCGAGACCCGGGCCTGCTCACCTCATGGCTGCAGACGCAGCGGCAAAAGGAAAGAGCTTGCTGGCCGCGGGCTCCTCCCATTATCTGCGAAGGGGAGAGCCCAAGCGCCACTCCATGACTATCTGTATTTTCGCTACGCTATTTCATCTTCCTCCATCTGACAATCATTCACTTATTCCTAAAAAATCGTGATCATAGATTTTCAAGATCGAGAATCGGTTTTAAACTTTAAAACACAAAGGTATACCCCTTTCTTTGAGAAAAATGGTTCAGTCCAACTCCTCGTCACACATGCGTAGTGAGGACATTTGATCACGTGGCTATTTGGCTAGCCGGAAGTCACGCTAAATCGCGCAGGCGGACTGAGGAGGGTTTGGCCTGAAAGGCCTAGTCTTCACAGAGGAAAGTCATCTGTGAAAGATTATTAAATTAATTGGGAGAAAATTAGCGAAAGAAGTATTAGAGAATATTGGCAGCAGAGAGAAGCAAACAGTACCTCGCTTTCGCCCTCCTAGAGTGAGAACTCGTGTTGAGACTAACCCAAGAGATTTTTCTCGGTGCCCCTGCAAATCCCTAATCTCTGGATACTTCAATTTTCTCCATTGTAGTCTGAACCTAATATTTCTGTCATCCACTTGTGAAAATCATATGTATCTACTTTTACAAAAAAAGCATTAGCACAAGCAAGTGGAACCAATCTTGTTTGTCTCAACCTGTACTGTAGCAAGCACATGAGAACTACATTGGCTAAGTAAACAAGGGTTGTTAAAACAAAAAAGTCCAACAGCTCTGGAGACCCCGGTCTGAAAACCGAAGGAGAGAGTGTTGTTCTGGGTGGGGGGTGGGGGAGCAAAAGTTAAAATAAATGGGCAGAGCAGCTGGCCTCCTGTAATCCTAACAGGAAATGAAGTGGAGGAGGTAGTGAGGCAGCCAAGTGTAAGGAGGTCCCGGCAATCTGGGCCACTGAAAAACTCCTGTCTTTAAAACAAAAACAATATCTGGGCAGGCATGGTGGTACACACCTGTAATCCCAGTACTTAGGAGGATCAGAAGTTCAAGGCCATCCTCAGCTACATATGGAGTTCAAAGCCAGCCTGGATACTTGGATACTGGAAACCCAGATTTAAAAATAAAGGGGATGGGGATGGGGAATGGGACTGGGATGAGAGAGGCTTGAGTACTCATAAAGGATTGTCGTTGGGTTCCCAACGCCCATTATTTGATGGTTCAAAACTGCCTGTAACTCCAGTCCTTGAGATCTGGCTCCCTCTGCTAGCCTGCTTATGCACCAGCACACAATGGGCATACATGAACACATACAGATAAATAAAAACAAACCTTGTTTTTTTAAACGCCTAGATCCGAGCTAGCCATGGTAGTATATACCTTTAATCCCAGCACTTAGGAGGCAGAAACAACCCCAAAGTTCTAGATTAGGGTTCTGGCCTCCATTCTTATTTGGTTCCAGAATCTTTCTTTTTCTCTGCTTGTTTTTGAGACAAGGTCCTGTTATGTAGCCCAGGATGGCCTCTATTTTTCTCTCAAGCACTTGAATTGCAAGCACAGGTCCATCTGTGGCTCATGCTTGGTTGCTTTTTCCTCTGAATTTTCCAGGCAGTGGAATGAGCTGGGAGCTGAGGAAAGGGCCAGGGTAAAGAACACATTTATGAACTGCCTCACAAAACCACAACGGTTTAAAACATCTTATTTCTGGTGGTGGTGCATGCCGCTAATGCCAGCATTTAGGAGGCAGATTTGAGGTAGATCTCCTGACGTTCAGGGCCAGCCTGGTCATGGTCTTTACCATGTCACAGGCTAGATGGGCTATATAATGAAACTCTGGCTCAATCAGTCAATCAAATAACACAAGCAAAAATTTACTTTGTTTTACAATTTAGGTAGCAGTTTGAGTGTCTTTCCTTTTTTCCTCCTCCTCTTTCTTTTTGGGACAAGATCTGGGCGCCTTACCCAGCCTCCACTTCCTCTGTAGACCAGGCTGGCCTTGTGCTCACAGAGACCTGCCTGCCCCTGCCTCCGGAAATGTTGGGATTAAAGACCTGTGCTGTCATTCCTAGCCCACGCTGCTTTCCTGTGCCAGGCACTCTTGTCCTCAGAATGCAGATGGGAGCCCTGCCAGTGTTGGGGATGTTCATGGAAGGATACAAGGTTTCCTCACTGCTCACAGTCCTCATCAGAAGATGATGTGATCAGAGAGTGAACCATCACTTCTCAGAGTCTACAGTGAGGAGTCCAAACAGCACACGGGCTCCAGGCAAGCAGAACACAGAAAATAGCCTATTTTAGGGAACCAGACCTTGGCAAGAGCAGAGAGCTGGATGGAGGAGAAACTAGTCCTCTTGCCACAATGGCTCCCACACTGCTCACTAACCACCCTCAGAGCCCCAGCCATCTTTTTTGTTGTGGGCATTTTTTTTTTTGTTTGTTTGTTCACTTATGTTTTGTCTATGTAGCTAAGGCTGGCCTCAAACTCGAGAGATATGGTCTAGGCTGACCTCTAATACTCAGCATTGCTATACACCATTGTACCCAGTTTCCAAGCTTCTTCTTGTTGCCAATAATTTCAGTTGGTAAAGATACCATAGTGGGCTGGAGAGATAGCTCAGTGGTTAGGAGCACTGACTACTCTTCCAGAGGTCCTGAGTTCAAATCCCAGCCACCACATGGTGGCTCCCAACCATCTGTAATGGGATCTGATGCCTTCTTCTGGTGTGTATGAAGACAGTGACAGTGTACTTATATACATTAAACAAATAAATGAATAAATACAATCTACCATAGAATTAGCAACATAGTGAGTAGGAAAGGAAATAAAGAATGACTTGTTTATTTGAGACAGGACTTCCTTCACTATGTAGGCAGTCTGTCCTGAGGGTTATATTTAAATAAGGCTGACCTGGAATTCACAGAGACCCTCCTGCTCCTGTCTCCACAGTGTTGGGATTAAATGTGTGTCCTCCTACTGCTTGGCTTAAGGACGACCCTTTTAGGATCCAATAAGCAACCGAGCCCGAGCCAAACTGGCACCGAGTTGCTAGGATCCTGCTTCGAGTCACAGTTCTGGGACATTCGTTCCTCAGTCAAGGATAAAGGAGAGACAAGCCTAGGTGAACAGTCATGGTATATAATTTTGAATAGCCCCTCCCCCATCTTCATACTTCCTCCTTTCCTTTCTCTTAGAAGCAACAGGGACTCTGCTAAGCCTGACTCCTGGCCTTTTGGAAAAGCCTGGGGGACCTTAGTAACTAACTGACGAGGCCGAAGCATTTCTGGGTCCCTAGACAGCATTCTTACTGTCCCTGTTGGCCTTCTCCTTTGAACCCTCACTCCATCATCCATCCTCAGCCCCCAGGTTCTAGAGCCAGGATGGAGAGGGAGGTCTACTCAGCTTGTTTCATGGCGGCCTGGGCCTCACACTGGGGAGAAAGGAGTTAAAGTCAGGTCCCAGGATCACAGGGACCGGGAAGTTCCGGTGGCCCAAGCTGGAGTCGCTCAGGGAGACCAGCTGAGAGAGTAGTTTGGGACAGAAAGGGAGGCGGTACCAGTCGAACCAACCTGCGCTTCACACCCCCATCAACGCTTGGCACACACTGGTAAACGCCCCCCACCTCCATTCCAGCCTCAAGGCCGGTTTTCCCTTAGCCCCCTGCAGGCCTCCCTCATCCCAGACTAATCGGAGGACAGAGGTCGAGCCTCTCCGCGTTCCAGAGGCCAGCCGGGCTCCGCCACTCGGCCATTGTCTGCGCGCAGCTGGCGGAGGGGCTCGAGGGGCGGGGCCGCGGCGCGGGGCGGGAGCGAGGGAGGGGCGGGGGGGAGATGCTGAGCCTTCAGGGGCGGAGGCGGCGGCGGCGGCAGAGAGCAGAGCGCGAGCCGGGAGGGCAGCGAGGCGGCGAGCGTGCAACTGGGCGACTGCACCCGGTGCTGGCTGCGCGACGCCGCGCTGCTCTCGGCTCAGACGGCCTCTCCCATGCGCTGAGGGCGCCCGGCTGTGCCGGGAGGGCGGCCGGACCGGAGGATCCTCTCCATGGTCCAGAAGAGCGGCATGTCCCGGGGCCCTTACCCACCTTCCCAAGAGATCCCTATGGAGGTCTTCGACCCCAGCCCACAGGTGAGGCGAGGTGCCAGGCTCGTGGGAAAGGACCGCTCCTGCGGACCTAGGGGTCGGCTCGGAAAACCCCGGGAAGGAAAGGGTTATATGCCCCGCGTAGATGGGAGAGGGGTGTCTTCGCGACCCCCATTCTCAAGGGTTAACGATCGATGGACTATTGGCCCGAGTCGGGCTGCAGTGCTGCGGAGCGAAGAGGAGGCGGGTGGGATGCCTGTCAACCTCGCCTCCAGGTCTCCCCCGCGTCCAGGTCCTTGCTGCTGGGGGTACCGGCTCCAGCGGGCTGACAGCGGGGATGCTGATGGGGGGTGAGGGGAATCCAGGCCTTGAGAAGCAGAGTTGGAGGGAGGCTGGAGAGCGAATCAGGCGAGGGGGGCGACGCAGAGCACGTTTAGGGGCGCTAGTGGGTGTGGGTGGGGCGGGGGTAGTACTGGGAAAAGGCAGAGAAGATGGTCAGAGGGCGTTGCCAAAAGGCCTTCGAAGGCTCTGACTTTGGCTTTCGAAGGTGGGGAAGGGATCAGCTCTGGAAGGCCCTCCCCTAATCACCTGGTCTCCATCCCTCTCTTGGATGTTTCCCTACTCCCAACACCCACATTAGCTTACCCTTCCCCCTACCCCAAGGGGTGGGAGCCTCCAAAGTTTGGAAAGTTGGATGGGTGCCAACTCACTGTCTTGAAGTGGAGGACGCTGTTTTACCTGGGGGAGGGGCGCTGCCTTCTGGCGTGCTCACTTTTCCAATGTGCCTGGGTTGCCCCTAGGTAGGGGCATTCTTAGGCATACAAGGTCCCCATAGAACGACCAGCAGGGTATGTGGTGGCCATGCCAGGGGATTTCTCTTAGGACTCGTCCTTCTCCAAGGATAGCATTAACTCTTGCATTGCTGTGGCCAGCCTGGAGCAACTGTAAGCTGGTAAACTGGTTGATGGGTGTGTATGGGGGGTCAGGTCAGACCTAAAAATACTTTGTTTCTCCATCCCAGGCCCCTTGGAGCCTGGGAGGCAGCTGACTGATGCCTTCCTTTCAGCTGTCCCCTGTCCCTCTGAAGGCCACTCCCTTTGCCCAGTTGGGGTGGGGCAGTGGTGTGAAAGAGTCTGAGGTTCACTGTAGAATGCTCTTAGATCTGTAAAGAACCTCAAAACTAGTTTAGCTGTATGTCTAGTTTTAAAGAAGGAAAGGGGATCATAGAATATTCAGTCCTCTGTGTGTGTGTGTGTGTGTGTGTGTGTGTGTGTGAGAGAGAGAGAGAGAGAGAGAGAGAGAGAGAGAGAGAGAGAGAAAGGATCTTATATAGTCCAGGCTGGCCTTGAACTTCTGATCTTCCTGACTCTACCTCCAAAGAGTAGAGAATTGCAGGTGTGAGTCACTATGCCTGGCTGACCAGCTTCCTTGTTACCAGGTCTTAGGAACCAGAGCCTGCAGTGTGGTTGAGGTGACCCTAGGTTCTTTGGTCTAAAAAGTCTAGGATAAAGGCTGGGGGCAGGAGCTTTTGGGCAGTGTGCCCATTCTGTACTGGGCAAGAGCCAAGAATATGTGTGTGTGTGTGTGTGAGAGAGAGAGAGAGAGAGAGAGAGAGAGAGAGAGAGACAGACAGACAGACAGACAGACAGACAGACAGACAGACAGAGACAGAGAGCGAAGCAGCTCCCTTATAGGAAGCATAGAGATACTCAATGCCGTAACGTTGGCATGTGAGAGGTCAGGCAGAATCCCCCACCCCAGTTAGAGCCCAGTAAGAGAGATTAACCATCTTACCTGGTTCTGGCAAGACTACACGTCCTAGTCTCAGCTTGGAGTGGGGCCAAAGGGCCTTTAGATGGATGGAGCAGGGTTAGTACCATCGAGATGGGGCATGGGCAGGCAGCTGGCGTGGGAGTAGAGTGGATACACTGATTCCCAGGATGAAGGCTGAGAGAAAGTTCTGCTAGGGTGGAGCTGAGACTGAGAAGCTGACCCTACTCCCGAGGCACCAGGCCACAGGTTGGATGTTTACTTTCCAGATAGGGCTGTTCTGTTCCTCCTCCCTCTTTTCCTTCCTCAGAAACGTGACTTTGGGTCTTCAAGAGCTGAAAGCCTTTCCCTCCCTACTCTGGGAAGCAGAAAGCAGAGGAGTTGGGCTCTGGAGGAACCAAGCCTGGTTGCCTTTCCTCCTCACTCTGGGGGCACAGCACACTCTGCCCCCTCAACTCCAGATGCAGTGGGGAGGACGTCCCCGGCCCCCTCTCTTCCTCCGCCCCCCAGCACTGCAGGCAGCCTCTCCCTTCCCCCAAGGCTGCTGCAGCCTGCCCAGCATCTTAATTAGCTTTGCTGCCTAATGAGCCTCCTATTCCTCGGGCCTTCTGCTTCCTAGCCTTCCGCTTGATTTGGGGGATTCCTGTGTGTGCATCCAGGCTCTCTTGCACGGTTCCTCACGGTGTCTGTTGTCTGGGCACTGTCAGTAAGGTGGAAGACCCGCTAGAAGGAGAAGCTGAGGTAGGGGTGGGGCAGAGCAGAGAGTCCCCAGGCTAGGCTGTAGCACCAGTACCAGCCCTGGTAGGAGGTGAAATGGGAAAGCATTTTTCTGATTTAACTCTTGTTCCTTCCCCACCTCTCCAGGGCAAATACAGCAAGAGGAAAGGGCGGTTCAAAAGGTCAGATGGGAGTACGTCCTCGGATACCACATCCAACAGCTTTGTCCGCCAGGTAACAGGGAAGAGGGGTTGGGAGATGTTGCCGGTTGGTGCAGGCTGGCTTGCTCAGGCACCTTTTCTCATATCACTCGTCACCTGCCTGGAACCACCACACCCAACACCCCGTGACCTCGCTGCACCCACTGCTTCCGCCCCTCCTCCAGCATGGGCTCCCAGCCCCTGTTGCCTGCCCCTGCTGCCTGCCTGCGTCATCTCATTCAGGGACAGCCTGGCCTGCCTCCTCCTGGCTTGCTTCGGGCTGTCACCCACTCCCCCTGCCGGCTGTCTGCTTCCATGTCCTCCCCCAGAATATGTGATGGGGTGGGGCTGAGGCGGGTGCTTGAAATAAGCTGAGATACTGGACCCTAGTTAGGTATGGGTCAGGAACATATTCTCTCCATTTCCAAATATGAGTCTTTTAAATGTGCACAGAGAGAGCAAGATGTGGGATAAGGGGTGATTTGTTTTAGAGGGTTGTAGCCTGCATCCCTAGCTGAAGTTGATGCTGACAGTAGTTCTCTGGGCCCTCATGCTGAGCTGGGAAAACTGCCACTTTCCTCTCTTCCCTCAACCCCAGGCCATCTTAGGCTGGGGAGAGGCAGTGAGGAGGCATGTGGTTGCTATGACTACTGAGCATCTCAACAAAGCCTGGTACCCAAAAAAGGCAAGAGGGGCTCAGGATCAGACAAGGAAAGGAGTGTGGCTAAGGAGATAGTAGACGGAGCATGAGAGGGCAGAGGACACTTGGTAGGAGGAGTCCCCTGGGGCAAGCCCCGCTGAGCACTAGAGTAGCAGGCAGATCAGACATGTGTGAGCCCAGGCCTAGCTCCAGAGGCTGAAGGGAGGTTTTGGTCTGAGTGTGTCTAAAATATACAAACAGATCCTTAGTTCTCTCCTTAATCATTTCTTTAGCCCTCCTACTCCAGAACTGCCCAGTACCAGGTCTAGAAACAATGATGCCATGCTTTTGTTGTTAAGGCAGGAAGAGCCTTCAGTTTCCCTCTTGCCAGCCAAGGGGTTAGACCCCCACAGGCTTCCCTTCTTCCTTCTCCTAGCTCCCCAAGTCCTACTCCCAGTAGGTGGCGGGAGTGGGGGGCAGACCTTGCCACATCTCTGAGCTAAATATACCCTAGCAGTTTGCACATGTAGCAATTCTGCTTGTAACCTGAGCTCCTGGGGGAGCGGGCTGTGTGGGCCACCCCTAGGCCGGCAGGGCTGGGCACTGAGGGCACCGGGATGGAGGTGCCCAGCCGGACCCTGGTAGTGGTGAGCTGGGGATGGGGCAGGTGGAGGGTGGGTGGGAGAACCCCTCAAACTGCTGTGGAGGGCCTTTCTCCAGCCCATTTCTTTGCTTCTTTACTCCTCTCTGTCTCCCATTTCGGGTTGTGTGTGTGAGTGTGCACATGGGAGTCTGCTGGGGTCAATGGCTGCCTCTCAGCCTGTCCATTTCTGCTTGTCTCTGTCTTTCTTGTTTTGGGGGACTGTGGAACAAGGAAGAACAAGGATTCTTTTGCTTCTCCCTCCCCCGGGTTCTGTGTCTCCTCCAGCTTTAATTAGCAAGCAAATTTCTACCCCACCCCTCCTCCAGTGAACCTCCCGTTCTCAGGATTTTCCCTAGGAAGGTAATGCCTGTATCACCTGATGATCTGGGGACAGGTGGGTTTTGGCCTCCACTCTCACATGCCAAACTAGTGGACAGTCCCAGCCAAGTGACGCTCTCCTGCCCTCAAGAGAGACCCTCACATACCTGTAACACCACGTCTTTTCCATATTCCTCCCAGACTTGTCTGCCACCCTCCCCCTCCAGAAGTCACACCAAATTCACGCATCCTGTCACCTACCACCCTTTGTCTCCCACCCTCAGGGACATAGACCTCTGGGGTACCCTTGGTAACTCTGTTGTTCACACCCAACACACACTACAGAAGACATCTTCTCCAGTGCACTTTTTGTATTCCCAAATATACACAGATGTCTTCACATTCATGACCAGTGCCATGACATCTGTATAACTTCCATATGTCTCATACATATATGTGTCTCTACCAGAGAGTCCTTGGCACTCTGGGATGGTGACTGTGGTCCACATTGGATTCCTGTCACACTCAATCTTCACGACTGGACTTGACCCTGCAACCTAGCAGCCTAATGTCGGGACAGAGACCTATTCTGTCCTTCACTCCCCCCTCACACCTCCTGCTACTCTGCCCTGAAAATCATATGGTAGCTTGGAGTTGCCTCAGAAACTGCCAGCCAGAGGAAGTAGGGGAGGTGGGTGTTTTGCTCCCCGATTCTCAATCAACAATTTTGGTGGCCCTGCCATTCCAGTGGGCACCCGTGGGCAGCGGTGAGGATTCGGGCTTAGGAAGGTGGCTGCAGTCCCTGGAAAGGATGAGTTTCTGCTATGCCTTCTCAGCCATTCAGGGACTGGGCAAAGGAGGAGGACTGGGAGTCAGAGTCATCCCCTGGCACTCCTCCCTTGGGCTGTGCCCCTATCAGGTTCCCACCCCTTCCGAGCCCCAAGCAGCTGTCATTAGACCTGCCTTAACCTCCAGCTAGCTGCTGTCACCTTTCCTAGGGTCACACTCATCCCACAGGCCTGCAAACTTTGACCCTTGGCCTCTTTGTTCTAGTAATACCTCCTTTGTAGGCCTTGCGGAATTGTGCTGGGCTAATCGAGTTTTGGATTTTTAGAATGGGTGGCACCCCCTTGCCATCCCAGGAGCCAGAAGAAGTGATGCTGGCCTTCAGCTGGTCCCCTCTGCTTTCAGGGCTCAGCTGAGTCCTACACAAGCCGACCATCAGACTCTGATGTGTCTCTGGAGGAGGATCGGGAAGCCTTAAGGAAGGAGGCAGAGCGCCAGGCCTTAGCCCAGCTGGAGAAAGCCAAGGTGAGACTAATGATAAGGGAGGACCTGTGGGCATTATCCTCATCCCCTTCCTCCCTCCATCCTGAGAGAGCCTGGGCAGACTCAGTCAAGTTTGGGACCAGTTGCTTACAGAGGTGTGTTCCTGTGTCTTTTCCTTGTGAAGGTTGTGATAGTTTCTGCTTCCTCATACATACAGCATTCGAAGGAAGTGTCTGGTGCTCTCTACATAGCTCGATTTGTAGGGGTGAACTTGCTTGTTCCTGGGCTAGGGACTGGAGCTCAATGCAGAGTGCTTGCCTAGCTGCACAAGGTCCCGGCTTCATCCTCCAGCACTACAAGGAAAACAAACCTACTTTCTACAATCCAACAAACATCCTGGACTGGAACCCAGCCATGGTCATTGTTTGTCCTAGAGCAAAGCCTGTTTATGTGGCCCATACTTGCCTTGAATTTTGATGTTCCTGTTTCAGTCTTCAGAATATACCCAGCTTCTAGGCTTAATCCCCGCACCGACACACACATACACCTATACATGCACGCAACCATACACACATGTATATATACATATATATACACAGACACACGTGCGTATGCACACATGCGAATGCACATTCATGAGATTGATCTTAAGGACTTGTTCATGCCAGGTTAGTGCTCTACCACTGAGCCATATCCCCAGCCCCCTCCCTTTTTTTTCAAGACAGGATTTCTCTGTGTGATAGCCCTGTCCATCCTGGAACTCACTCTGTAGACCGGAGTGGCCTTGAACCCAGAGATCTTCCTGTCTTTTCCTCCGGAGTGCCTCCTAAAGAGCTGGGATTAAAGGCATGCACCACCACCAACCCCAACGAATTCTAGATTCTTTTAAAAGACTGCTTTATGGGGCCTGAAGAGATGGCTCATCAGTTAAGATGATTATCTGCTCTTCCAGAGGTCCTGAGTTCAATTCTCAGCAACCACGTGGTGGCTCACAACCATCTGTAATAGGATCTGATGCCCTTTTCTGGTATGTAGATGTACATACAGATAGAGCATTCATATACATAAAATAAGTAAGTGAATCTTAAAAGAAAATTTTGCTTTATTTATTTGTTTTGAAACAGGGTCTTGAGAATGATATAGCTTTGGCTATCCTGGAACTCACTATATAGACTAGACTGGCCTTTCAAGTGCTGGGATTAAAAATGCCCTCTACTGAGCAGCAGAGATGTCTCTGCAGTTAAGAACTCTGACTGCTCTTCCAGAGGTCCTGAGTTCAATTCCCAGGAACCACATGGTGCTCACAACCATTTGTCATGGGATACGATGCCCTCTTCTAGTGTGTCTGAAGACAGAGCTACAGGGTACTTATAAAAATAAAATAAAATAAAATAAAAAGTGTACTACCACAAAGGGCCTGTCTGTCTGTCTGTCTGTCTGTCTATCTATCTATCTATCTATCTATCTATCTATCACTTACATGTGTTTCTGTATGCTAAGTATGTGCAGATGCTCACAAAGGCCAGAAGAAGGCATCTGGAACCTTGAGCTGGAGCTATAGTCCATTGTGAGCCACTTGATGTGGGTGCGGGGAACTGCCCCGTTCCTGCCATCATCTGTGTGTACGTCACTGTGCTTGACATCATTGATCATCAGTGAGCTGAGAAGTGTTATGGATGTCACACGGAGGTTTTACTGGAGGAGTGATCAGCTCAGGCTTGATTTGTAGCTCAAGGCTCTTGAAGAATGGCAGCCAGGGCTAGATGTAGCTCAGTTGGTAGCACAGATTTGGCCCTTGCTTCAATCCCCAGCGTCACAAATCCCAGGCTTAGTGGCACATGCTTGTCATCCCAGCACTTGGGAGGTAGAAGTAGGAGAAATCCAAGGTCATCCTTGGCTACATATTGGGTTCAAAGTTAGCCTAGACCACACGAGACCTTTTCTCACATCTAAAAAGAAAAGAAAAGGGGTGTGACACAGGTAAAGTTGCTCAGTTAGTAAAAACACTTGCAGGCCTGACCACCAGAGTTATATTCCTGGGACCCACAGTGACAGGTGAGAATTGACCCCTGACCAGATAGGTACTGTAGGCACACACACACACGTATTTATTTTACATATGTGAGTACACTGTCACTCTCTTCAGACACACCAGAAGAGGGCATCAGATCCCATTACAGATGGTTGTGAGCCACCATGTGGTTGCTGGGATTTGAACTTAGGACCTCTGGAAGAGCAGTCAGTGCTCTTAACCGCTGAGCCATTTCTCCAGCCCCTAGACTCCATTTTAAAATACTTAAAAAATTGTCTTGCATTTGTATGTTTTTGTTGTATATCTTGGCATACATATGGAGGTCAGAAGCCAACTTGTGGGAGTTGGGACTCACCTTCCACCATATTAGTCCTGAGGATTGGACTCGGGTTATCTGTCAAACTTTCTGGCTTTACAGGCTGCGCCAGTCTTTCCCCAACCTTGAATTCTAGTCTTTGTTTTCTTTTTTAATTAATCAGTATGTGTGTTCTCTTGTGCATTTGGGCATGGTGATGTATGTGTGAAGACATGTGTGCAGCTTACAGAGGGCAGAGGATACCTGTGTAAAGTCAGCTCTCTCCGTTAGGTTCTGGGGTTCAAAACAGATCGACAAGCTTGTACCACAGACACCACTCTCTGATGAGCCATCTTCCCAGCTCCCCACCCATTGCCTTTTTATTGTAAAAGTTACTGGAAACCACACAACCCATTCAGTATACATCTTAATGAATAATTTACAAAGCAAACAACCACACAGTCACTATCCTAGTCGAGCAATGTTCTCCTTGGCTTCAACCCTCTGCCTTCATTCACCTCATGGGTCCCCTCTAGACCAAACCAGTGGCTTTTGCTGTTCGGACAAATGTTGGCTACAACCCGTCTCCTGGGGATGAGGTGCCTGTGCAGGGAGTGGCCATCACCTTTGAGCCCAAGGACTTCCTGCACATCAAAGAGGTGAGCTGAACACTTGGCACCTGGAGTGGGGCAAGGGTGGGGCATTAGAGGTATATGGGGGGGTACCAGGAGAGGAGGCTACCTGGAAGTCTAGTAGGAGAAAACTGCTGCGTTGTTCGAAGCTAGACTGAGTCGGCTGTGCACCCTTAGGCGAATCCCTTCACCTCTCTGAGCCCAGTGAATTTTCATTGGTGGGTAATGCCTAAGTCACAGAGATGCTGAGAGGGCTTGTTGTGAGCCCTGCGATAGAATGGTCGAGTGCCTGGTGCTTCCACTCCTACCCACAACATGAATCTCAGGGAGGCAGGAGCTTTCCCTACCTTCTCCATGGTCACAGAGAGTCCTGGTCTTGGTGTTGTCTTGGGAATTGGGAGGATCTTATCAGAGGCTGAAGCTAGGGGTGGGGCTTCTTTGAGGGAGCTATTTACTGGCAGGGTTGGCAGTCTGGAGGTCCCCCGCCTCCCGTTTCCCCTCTTGGATTCTTGATCACAGAAATACAATAATGACTGGTGGATTGGGAGGCTGGTGAAGGAAGGCTGCGAGGTTGGCTTCATCCCCAGCCCTGTCAAACTGGACAGCCTTCGCCTGCTGCAGGAACAGACTCTGCGCCAGAACCGCCTCAGCTCCAGGTGTCTGTGGATGGGTTGGGGAGGAGGACACTTGCTATCCCTGGTGAGGCCAGCAGGGAGGGGGAGACCTCAGAGCTAATTAATCCTTGACCTCCAGGGCATGGAGTTTCCCATGGCCTTAAGGGGTGGGTAGGGGTGGGGTGGGGTTGGATAGCTACCCAGCATGCACCCCATGAGTCCCCCAGCCCCACGCCCACCTTTGCTCATCAGTTCCTTTGCTTCTCTTCCCACACAGCAAGTCAGGTGACAACTCCAGTTCCAGTCTGGGAGACGTGGTGACTGGCACCCGCCGCCCCACACCCCCTGCCAGTGGTAAGAGCTGCCTGCAACCCGGGGGAGGGATAGTTCCTGGGTGGGGTGGTCTCTCCACAGGGGTGGTCCCTCCTCCCTGCAATAGGAGGTGCCCCAATTCTGAGTCCCCCAAGCACATGCAGTAGTACCCCTCCACTAAGGATAGGCTGTCCTCCGAGCTGAGTTGTCATGTCTCTCTGTCCCTCTCTGTGGTAGCTCCATCTCTCTGCCTCCCCCACACCCCCATCTCCCATCCATTCTCCTAGCCCCATTCCATTCACTTCTTCTTTCTCTCTTCCCCATCCCATCCTTGTGTTCTACGCTGTGTCTCCGTGCTCATCTCCCTCTTCCTCTTCCTTCACCTCCTTCCTGACTGGTCCAGGTAATGAAATGACTAACTTTGCCTTTGAGCTGGACCCCCTAGAGTTAGAGGAGGAGGAGGCAGAGTTAGGGGAGCATGGCGGCTCGGCCAAGACTAGCGTGAGCAGTGTCACCACGCCGCCACCCCATGGCAAGCGCATCCCCTTCTTTAGGAAGGTAATTCTGTTTGGTTTCCTGTGATGGGAGTCAGGACCCAGCTCTTGGCAAAGAAAGAGGCGGGAGTGGTCCAGATGTGGTCCATTCTACACTTCAAGTCTCTGGGCTTTCAGCCTGGCTGGTTGTGTGGGGTTGGGCTGGGGTGAGATTAAACCTCTCTTCATAAAACTCCACTTTCCAACTTCTCAGGAGGAGGCAGTTCTTGCTTCGTCTAGTAATAAACACATCCAGTTTGGTCCTCATGACTAATATATGCCCCGCTCCGGAGTGAAGAGGACGGAATGGCATTCCTTAGTCCCTTTCTAACTCTGAGTGGATGTATTGGGGGGGGGCTCTCCTAGATGCAGAACAGGTCCTTAAGGGAACCCTTAAAATATACAGGAAGGAACACAATGGGGCAGAGTGTGGGTCCTGAGTTAGGGGCTTCCAGAGTCTCTAGCTCTTTTCAGAGCTAGAGGAGGAGGGCAGGAGGCCTGACCCACTGTAGTCAAGTTCACTGGATGACTGTCCGTCCTGCCTCCAGCCTCCATAGCCACCTTTGGCTCCCCTGTGGCGCGGGGTCCCATCTCCTCTCTGGCTCTGTCTGTCACTAACACGCATGCCTGTTGTTTTTCCTCGTCTACCTGCTCTCTTGCCCCTTATCCTGTCCTGGCTCCTTCCTGGCCCTCTACCCCTGCCTGGTACCTTCCCCTCTCTTTCCCTTCCCCATCCTGGCAATCTCTGGACTCAGCCAAACAGAAGCAGAAGTCGGTGAGTATGACAGCTTTCTGTGTCTGCCTCACTGGGGATGAGCTGGGGGCCCTCTAACACCAGTTTCCAGATCTTTCTCCCTTTACCCTCCTTCCTGGTCCTGCCTGGCCAACCCCCACCCCCACCCCCTCTGACACCAACATTTGGGTTCTGGGGTCAGAGGGAGGAAAGACTGCATGGGGAGCCCAGACACTTGGGGAGAGGAACTGATGCCATCTCTACTTTGGGGTTTCCCTTCCCTGCTTCCCTCCCAGACAGAGCATGTGCCCCCCTATGACGTGGTGCCTTCCATGAGGCCCATCATCCTGGTGGGACCGTCGCTCAAGGGCTATGAGGTAGGAGCTCTAAAAGCCAGTGCACCCAGATGGTCCCAGACCTCCACAGTGTACAGATATCCCAACGGGCCTCATATCCCGAGATTCACACACCTTCAGAGAAAACCCTCAAGGGTGCCTGACCACTGGGAAGTCCACTTAGGAGGGCCCAATCTTCCAAGGAAAATTCTTAAGAGCCCTTTTGGAGATGCAACAAAAGAGACCAGTGGGAATCAGGCTGTGTCAGAGACCCCAGACCCTGGGGAAGCTTCCACCCTTCAAGAGGCCCCTTCTTCTCAAGAAGGTGGGAAAGGGAGGGTCCTGATGCCCATCAGTCAGACCTCCTGGGGGGGTGTTCAGAGCCTTACTTTCCCTTTCCCTCTAACCCCTGCATGACAGGTAACAGACATGATGCAGAAAGCGTTGTTTGATTTCCTGAAGCATCGGTTTGATGGCAGGTAGGACCCTGAGAGTTGGCTCTCCTCCCAGCTGTTTCTCCTTCCACCAACTTGGGGATACACAAAATGTCTGAAGGGACCACTCTGGGGCTTTTAGATAGAGACAAGGGTGGCAGGCCTGGAGCCTGTGAGTGGACAGTAAGCTCTTGCCCACCCAACCCCTGACCTCTTCCCTGCCTGGCCCTACAGGATTTCCATCACTCGGGTAACAGCTGACATTTCCCTGGCCAAGCGCTCAGTCCTCAACAACCCCAGCAAACACATTATCATCGAGCGCTCCAACACGCGCTCCAGCCTGGGTGAGCTGCCTGCCTACTCACCCCTCCCGGGCTGCCAGGGTGGATGGGGTGTGAAGTGTGGGGCATCTCCAGAAGCTCTCCTTCTCTTCACTGCCTCCTGGAGGGACCTTACGATCCCCTCTCCGTCCCCATGCCCCAGCTGAGGTACAGAGTGAAATTGAGCGGATCTTCGAGCTGGCCCGGACCTTGCAGCTGGTTGCCCTGGATGCTGACACCATCAACCACCCAGCCCAGCTCTCTAAGACTTCGCTGGCCCCCATCATTGTTTACATCAAGATCACATCTCCCAAGGTGGGTGCAGGAAACTGGTTCTTATGGTGGACATGGTCTACAAGGCATGTTCTGGAGACGGGCTCAGAACATGATCGGGTGCCTCAGCCTCAGTTTCCTTCTCTGTAAGATTCGTGCGGTATAGGGACTATATATTCTAATATGGATGGAGAGAGCTGGGTACACTGTACCTTCTGCGTATTCAATATTATAAGTGTTATTAGGACTACACAGGTTGGTCTCATTTCCAATCTTCTGGTCCATCATTGGATCAGAGAAATGAAAGAACCTGGTATAGCTTGTTCTGTCCCCCAGCTGTGTGGTAGTTGGAAAGTTCTGAATCTTCTCACGTCTGGCATTTTTTTGCTATACAGAGTTAATCGTGCAGACTTTGACACAGAGGGTAGTGGTAGGGGTGCCATGAACTTTCTCCTTCCTCCTTTAAAATGTTTCTTTTTATTCCTGTTAATTGTGTATACATGCAAGTATGTGTGTGTGAGGCCAGAGGCAGAGAATCTCCCTGGAGCTGGAATTTCAGGTTGTGAGTTGTCCCACATGGTGGCCAGCAATCAAACTTGAGTCCTCTTAGCCACTGAGCCAGTCTTTTCTTTGCAAGGCTGGATTGGCCTGTGCCGCTTGACCTTGCTGTCCTCTGCCTTAGTCCCCCAAGTACTGGGATTCAGGCAGGTGACGTCACACCCAGCTCCATGAACCTCCCCTTGTAGATGCTGGTGTGGACTTGAGAAACATGGAGGAAGGATTTAGGTGAAAGTTTTGTTTTTAATTTGTCACTCAGTTAACCAATTTGAAGGCAGGGTCATGGGCTGGAGAGATGGCTCAGTGGTTAAGAGCACTGACTGCTCTTCCAGAGGTCCTGAGTTCAATTCCCTGCAACCACATGGTGGCTCACAACCATCTGTAATGAGATCTGATGCCCTCCTCTGGTGTGTCTGAAGACAGCTACAGTGTACTTATATAAATATAATAAATAAATCTTGAAAAATAAAAGGCAGGGTCACTTGTAGCCTAGGATGGCCTTGAAGTTACGATCCTCCTGCTTCAGCCTCTCCAGGGCTGGGTTACAGGCCTAGACCAGCACATCTGGCTCTCTGAAATTTGAAAGATTAGAAGTGATGGATTTAAGGCTCCTTTGCACAATCTAGCCCATGATGGCAGCCAGCAGTAGTGAGCCACGGGAGTGACCTGTGACCTAAGAACCCTCTGCCATTTCCTTAAGCTTTCTGAGTCCTCTGTGGAATGGGATTTACATACCTGAGCATGGAGAGGTTGCAAAGATCAAACAATGTAATGGGTGCAGAAACATTATATGGCCTAGAAAGTAATGTAGGTTCTGCTTCCTTCTTGCACTGAGGTTATGGGCGTGGGCCCCGAGTGCCTGGGTTTCCTACCCTGGGCTGTCACTTAGCGTTAGTGTTCTCTTAGCAACTCCTGTAACATCTCTGTGCCCCAGTTTTCCCATTTTCTGCCTAGTCATGCCTCAGTGATCACTGTGAAAACTTAGTAAATGCATTAATTATGTAAAGAACCTGGTGCCCACGAAGGTACCATATTCTTTCTGTTAGCTTTGTTTCCAATTTAAGACAGGATCTCATGTAGTTCACTCTGGCTCCTAATTTACTATGCAATTAAGAATGGTTTTGAACTCCTGATTCTCTTGACTTTGTCTCCCAAGTGCTAGGATTTCAGGCACATGTTGGTTTTGGTTGGTTTGGTTTGTTGAGACAGGGTTTCTCTGTGTATCCCTAGCTGTCCTGGAGCTCACTCTATAGACCAGACTGGCCTCAAACTCAGATCTTCCTGAGTTTGGGATTAAAGGTGTGTGCTGCCACCACCGGGCTCTGTTTTTTTTTTTTGTTGTTCTGAGAGGGTGCCCCCAGGCTGGCCTTGAACTCATTGTGTATTAAATGATGACATTGGATTTATGTGTGTGTGTATGTGTAGGGCCAGAGGACAATTTCCAGATGCCACCCACATATTTCGAGACAGGATCTCTCACTGGTCTGGCTCCAGGCATCCATTAGTCTCCACTTCAGCAGTGCTGGAATAATGTTAGAACCACCATGCCCACTTTATTTTTGCTATTCTGAGACAGTTCCTCTGCATAGTCCTGGAGCTATATTGTACATTGGTCTGGCCTCACACTCGGACCCTGAGTCCCGAGTGCTGGACTTAAAAGTGTGTCATCACAAATGGTTCACTATGACCAACTTTTTATGTTGATTCTGGGGTTTGAACTCGCGTCTTCAGACAAGCACTCTGCCAACAGATATACTAGCATGATCTTGAGCTTTGGGTCTGCCTAATTCCACCTCCTCCATTGCTAGGGACCAAACCCAGCATCTCTCTCGTAAGTGCCGAGCAAGTGCTGTGCCACCAAGCTATACTCTACTCCAATTTTATTCTAGTTGAATTTTTATCATACCGCCAAGACTGGCCTCACCCCCCAGACCCTCCTGCTGCTGACTGATACCATCATGCCCAGTTCCAATTTTATTCTATTTATTTTTGTTTATGGTTTTGTTTGAGACAGGGTTTTATAACAGGTAGCCCTGGCTGGCCTGACACTCACTCTGTAGACCAAGTTGGGGCTGCAGAAATGACCTGCCTCTGCCTCCTGAGTTTCAGGGACTTAAGGTGTGCACCACCATCTGAGAATGAGTCAGGAGGATCAGAAGTTTGGGTCAGCCTCAGCTACAGTGTGAGTTCATGGACAGCTTGGCTTGCCTCAACGCCTCCCCTCACCTATACCCTATGTTATCTAAAAATGTGGTACACATCTTTAATACATGTACTCAGGAGGCAAAGGTGGACCTCTGTGAGTTCAAGGCCAGCCGATCTCTGAATCAAGTTCCAGGCCAGCTATAGTTACATAGTGAGACCCTGTCTCCAAAAACAAACAAAAAAGCCTGTATTCAGCCTTTTCAATCGTCCCAATAATCCCCCCTGTGTTAGTTATGGTTTTGCTGCTATGAACACCTTTATAAGGCGAGTCTTGTAAAGGACAACATTTAATTGGGGGCTGGCTTACAGGGTCAGAGGTTCAGTCCATTATTATCTAGATGAGAGCATGGCAGCATCCAGGCAGACATGGTGCAGGAGGAGCTGAGAGTTCTACATCTTCATCTGAAGGCTGCTAGAAGAACTGACTTCCGGGCAGCTAGGGTGAGGGTTTTAAGCCTCACGCCCACAGTGACACACCTCCTCCAGGAAGTTTAGGGAGGACTAAACCAGTCATAAACAGAAGGCATTGAGCAGCACTCAGGAGAATAGACCGGAGGCAGCAGATTCCTGATGCCCAGGACCTGTTGGATAGCAGCCTGGGTGACAGATGAAGTCCTCATCTCAAAGACCAACAGCCTCAGAGCCACACTGGTGTCCACCACGGAGTTTCTCCATAAAGAATGATTGACGTGGACAAGAGGGAGTGAGACTGGAAAACCAGAATAAAGTCCGTAGACAAGGTGTGAGTGAGTGTGCACATGTATGAGTGTGTGTGTATTCATCGTGTATGAATGTGTTGTGCAAACATTTGAGTATGTGCACATGAGTATGTGAGTAGGTGCATGAGTGTGTGTGTGTGAGTTGTATTCTTGTATGAGTGTGCTGTGTGCCACGTGATTATGAGTGTGTGTGTGTGTGTCTGTGTGCGTGCATGCATCTGTCTGTCTGAGTTGCGTGTTGCCCTAAGCCTGAGCCTTGTGTAATGGACACAGAGCTTGTGAGCTCATTTTGGCAGAGGTGCTCAGGGCAGAGAATCATGGAACATTCCACCGCTCTGACTCTGATTTCCCACTGGCTCCAAGCAGAATCTGCCTTTTAGACTTGGGTCATTGCCTGTGTCCTTCTAGCTCCCTCTCTTCCCTTCCAACCAGGTACTGCAGAGGCTCATCAAATCCAGAGGGAAGTCTCAATCCAAACACCTCAATGTCCAAATAGCAGCCTCGGAGAAGCTGGCACAGTGCCCCCCCGTGAGTGCTCCTCCGAGGGGAGGGAAGGGAAGGTGCCCTTTGGGATTCTCCTGTTTCCTTCAGCTTGCATGGAAGCCAGCGCCTGGGACAGGTCTTTAGGTATAGACCGGTCCTTGAGTAAAGAGGGATGGCTGGTTGGCCAAATGACTCAAGCACTCCTTACTGCGTGCTGAGCCATGCCCTGATTTCCCTGTCCCTAGAATGAGAGAGAGTTGAGTTGAGTTCGGTCCTTTGTAGTTCTGAGGGCCCTTTCCTTGCGCCACATCCAGAGGCCTTTTAACCTTGTCCTTCAACCCCCTTGACTCCACCCACTGCACCCAGGCCACACCTTCAACCCTTGGTCACGCCCCCGCTCATCCCAGCCCCGCCCCTAACCCCACCTCCACAGGAAATGTTTGACATAATCCTGGACGAGAACCAATTGGAAGATGCCTGCGAGCACCTGGCCGAGTACTTGGAAGCCTACTGGAAGGCCACACACCCGCCTAGCAGCACGCCACCCAATCCGCTGTTGAACCGCACCATGGCTACTGCTGCTCTGGCTGCCAGCCCTGCCCCCGTCTCCAACCTCCAGGTACAGGTGCTCACCTCGCTCAGGAGAAATCTCAGCTTCTGGGGCGGGCTGGAGGCTTCACCGCGGGGAGGCGATGCGGTGGCCCAGCCTCAGGAGCACGCCATGTAGCCGATTGTCCCTCCGGTCTTTCCTCCCACCCTGGAGTGCAGGGAACGTGAGGAAGGAAGGGAAGAGCTTTATTTTGTAAAAAACGTGGTGAGCGACAGCGTCTGGTGTCTGTGGTTTTTGGTGGGACTGGGGACTGGCTGGTGCTGCCTCCCTGGGACTGGTCCCTTAGGACTTCATCTGCTATCTGTTGGACTTGAGGCCTGATGGGGACCTTTTGTAAGTCCAGGCACTAGGAAGAAAATCTGAGGAAGAACAATAGGCTTGTTCATTGGACTCTACACCCTTTACGTTTGTTGTTGTTGTTGGCTTTTTGGAAACACGGTTTCATTCTGGCAGTTGCTGGCCAGGAATTTTAAGTGTTTCAGACTGGCCTCAAACTGGAGGCAATCCTCCTGCTTCAGCCTCCTGGATGCTGGAATTACAAGCTAGCACTACAGCCGGCAGTTCCACACCCACGTTAGATCTAACAGAGTGGGGGCCATCGAATCCAGAGAACATGCTTTCCCTGGCATCCCTCAGTCCTTGAGGGACCCAAGCTGAAGCATTTATGAGCTAAGCTGTACCTTCCACCGTCTCCCAGGGAAACAAGAGACCGGGAAAGGCTCTCCTCCCACGGAGCCACAGCCCATCTCTGAGCCCACACCATTAAGTGTATGGTCTGGCTTAGAGCCAGAACACCATGAAGTCATTCTAGACTGCTACATCTCAAGTGGGTTTTCAGCTACAGAGCCCACTTGTTCAGTCAAGCTGAGCCATCCTGGATCTACTCTCGGGGAGCTGGAAGGCCTAGTCTCCCCCTCCCAGCCTCAGGGACCACAGAAGCCCTTCTTTGCCCACCCCCCACTCTGCCATAAAACAACTCCAGGAAGCAGTTTGAAACGGGTGCTATAGTGCATTTCCCGCAATCCCATCACTTTCTAACCGGGAATGGTACCACAGAGAGGATAGCTCCATCACAGATGGCAGGAGCTGTCAGCTACTGATGATGAGGTCATTGGGCCACCTTGTGGTCTCCAGCTGTGGGTGTGGAGATGGGGAGGGTAGAGACATGCGCCTTCTTCAAATTGGCTACTTTGAGTGCTTTATGGGGGGGGGGGGCAGAAAAGAATCCTATCAACTTTGGAGACTCGGGGTTAGTGTAGGGATGAAGTGTGGGTTTCTGGAAGCCTGTGGCTGAGGTCTAGTGTGGGCAGAGGAAGCTGGGGGTCAGAGTTTGTGCTGAAATCTCAGTGTATTGGGAAAATGGGAGCAATTGACTAACCCAGGCAACGACTAATGAGCTGCAGTACTAATGAGCTGTTAACGATGATTAACCCAGGAAAGCATTAATAACTTGTACTGAGGAAGCGGTGACTAATTATTCAGACTCCTTACCATGGTTACTAGGAGAGTTCATGCTCAGTTGAAGTTGGGTACCCTCAGGCTCAGCTCACCCTACTCCTGAGTGCCCCACCCCTAGAGCCAGCACCCTCCAGGAACCAGGCTGGTGTCTTGGCGCCATCACTAACCTGCTTTGCTTTGTGTTTTTCTCATCCTTGCCTGATCTGCATGGTGCGTGCCGTCTGTCTGCTAACCAGGGACCCTACCTTGCTTCCGGGGACCAGCCGCTGGACCGGGCCACTGGGGAGCATGCCAGTGTGCACGAGTACCCCGGGGAGCTGGGCCAGCCCCCAGGCCTTTACCCCAGCAACCACCCACCTGGCCGGGCAGGCACCCTGCGGGCGCTTTCCCGCCAAGACACCTTTGATGCTGACACCCCTGGCAGCCGAAACTCTGCCTACACGGAGCCAGGAGACTCGTGTGTGGACATGGAGACAGACCCCTCAGAGGGCCCAGGGCCTGGAGACCCTGCTGGGGGAGGCACACCACCAGCCCGTCAGGGCTCCTGGGAAGATGAGGAAGACTATGAGGAAGAGATGACCGACAACAGGAACCGGGGCCGGAATAAGGCCCGCTACTGTGCGGAGGGTGGTGGGCCGGTTCTGGGGCGCAATAAGAATGAGCTGGAGGGCTGGGGACAAGGCGTCTACATCCGCTGAGAGAGAGGCAGGGGCAGTTCTGGGAGAGAAGAGGCTCTGAGCTCGGGGAGGGGAGGGCAGAGGGGCGTACCACCCATGATGTGTCTTGCCTCCAGGGGGCACTATGCCCCTCATTTTCAGCTGCCTTTGCTCAAAGCTTGGGGTTTCTTTGGTGGTTATCATCCCAACTCCTGGGAGGTCCTTAATCCCCAGCTGTAGGTTTTCCCCTAAACTGCTGTGGGTGGATGGGGGGATACCTATTTTCTGAAGTGCCCCCCTTTCCCCATCTTTGGGGGCTCTCTCCCTCCCAGAGAAAAGGTGCACTTCCTTAACTCTTTTTACTCGGGGCTGTAAGCGAAGGTCCTAACGGGGTGGGGGTGGGGCTTCTACCAACACAGGGGTACTTGGGAAGAAAGGTTGGGTGCTTTTCCTGAAGAGAACCCGCTGAATCTTCCCCAGACCCGGGATCCCCCACATGTCCATCCCATAACCTCGTTTCCTAGCAGCATTCTCTGGTGGGTGAAAGCCACAGCCTGGAAACCCATGTCGAGCTTGTCTTGAAGAGTAGAGCTGGGTGCAAGCCGACAAGCATCAGTATGTGCTCCCTGCCCTCCATGGTCATGGCAAGAAAGCAGGGCCTAGAAACTTGAGTGAGCAACTAAAGATGCTGCACCCTCCCTCCAACCCTTGCCTCCCCCAGGAATGAGCTTTGTCCACAGCATACCCTGCCTGCTGCCGTCAGAAGAGAGGGGCCCTCTGCATCTGAGCCCCACATCTCCGTGCCACCTGGGTGTGGAGACCACGAATACTTTGGTCCACTTCATTCTAAACCAAAAAAACTGCTCCTTCACCTTCACCCCGAGGCCCTAGGGAACAGGCTCTATGTGTTGGTGCCCATGAGGTGGCCACCATCCAGGGGCTTCCTGAGGACCTTGGGTCTCCCCTAGGGGTCTTGGTTGCTGCTGCTTCTCTGTATTTGCCTCTTGTGATCCTGTTCTTTCCCGTGTCCACTTTCCCCAAGAGGCCTTGGTAGCCCCTCTCCCCTGGGGTTCCCTTAGCCTCTGTACCCCTATAGTCCAGCAGCCCTGTCCCTCCCCAGCATCACAGCTGGTCCAGAGAGAGCCGATTGTGCCAACGAGGACTGGGCCCTGCCCAGCTGCCCACCTCAGGGATGGGCACCTCACGCCTGTCTCGCCACCTCCTGTGCCAATGTCGCCCCCGCCCCCTCTGGGGGGTGAGGCGCAGCTTCCACTAACAGGTTAGAAGATAGCACTGCCCAACCTTTCACTCCCCGTTGACTGTCTTGTGCCCATCTGTCCGTCTGTCTGTCTGTACTCCTCTAGGAGAGATATTTTGCCACATATAAAACCGCAGTTCTGTCCTTTGCGGCCACCTCCTGAGCCTGTTTTCTTTGTTGCCACCACACTTTGTCAGCCCCTGAAGCCTCACTGGTTCTCAGTAGTGGGAGTGGGGACCTGTTGGGGAGTGAGGGGGAGTCCAAGCAAATGCTCTGCCCCTGGCCTTTGAAGGGGAGGAGAGGAGAGAGGGCACTTTGTTTTGCTGAGTCTGGATTATCTACTGGTGTTCCTCAATCATCCATAAACTCACTTCTTCCCTGCAAAGGAGGGTGGGGTGCTGCTGACAGAGGTGTCACTCACCAAGTGGGCCCAAGCCTCTCACCGGATCACATCTTAAAGGCACTTTTTACTTTATGTTATTTTTGCCCCTTTCTGCTTTGACCTCCCTGTGCCCTAACAGCTCACCTCACCAGGGAAGAGTGGGCTGCTGGAACTCAGAGGTTTGCCTGCATCTGCCTTCTGACTGCTGGGATTAAAGACATGTACCACCACACACTCAGCAACCAGTTTGTTGGGGAGGGGGCGTTGTTCACGTCCTCCTGAGGCAGGGTCTCACTTGTAGACAAGACTCACCTGGAGTTCCCTATGTATCTCCAGCTGTCCTGGGATTCCTTCAGCTTCCCCAGATGCTGGGATCACAGCTGTGGGTGAACCACCATGCCAGAGTGTTTTATTTTGGGACAGGCTTACAATGGAACTCTGACTGACCTGAAATTCGTGTAGCTGAGGTGGGACTCAAACTCATAGCAATTCTCCTGCCTCACCTGAGTGCTGTGATTAAAGGGTTACAGATGTGCTACCACCGAACTTTGGAGCTGAGGAGGTTATCCAGTTATTCACTTGCAGGGAAGAGGCAACAGAGACCAGCCCCCTGAGACGTCTGAGAACAAAATAGGCAGGTGGCAGGCCCCTCCCCCCGTCACCAGCTGGCAGGATGTGGGCTCTGATAGCTGTTACTTCTGTCCCTTGTATCCTGCCCCACACAGCACCTGCAAAGCTGCCTTACCTTCCTGGGTCTTGTTTTAAGGTGGTAGCTCAAGAAGACTTGAATAACTGGTCCTCCACCAGAGGGTTTCTGCTCATAGTTAGTTTAAGGGTCAGCATAACATCAGACCCTCGATGGCCTCCAGATGAGCCAGCAGATCACAGACAGGGAACTGGGCAGACCAGGGGCAGAGTCCTGAGGAATTGATTGTAGAGTTGTTGAGAGCCCCACTCTGCCTCCCAGCCTCGCCACCTTCTTTTGTCTTTGCATGGGAACCAACAGCTCACTTCTGTGTTTAGCTATGGATTTTTTTAAAGGATGTATTTATTTTATACAAGAAACACTGTCACTGTCATCAGACACACCAGGAGAGAGCATCAGATCTTATAGATGGTTGTGAGCTACCATGTGGTTGGTGGGGATTGAACTCAAGACCTCTGGAAGAGCTCTTAACCACTGAGCCATTCCCCTTAAGCAGGGGGGTCAGAGAAGATTTGTAGAGGGAGGTGAGGCTCGCTTAGAACATAGTTAGATTAACCTAACCTAGGCAGAGAAGCCGGAGCAAGTTCCTAGTGCAGAGGAGAGAGGGGACATGCATGACATGCTAGTAATGCCTGACTAACAAAGCATGGTGACAGCTGGTGGCCAGAGGAGGCTTGACAGAGCAGGTCACAGCAGGCCTTCTGCTTTGTTAAGGAGTCTGAGATTTTTTTGAAACGGATATGCCGAAATAGAAGGAGTGTGTGCCATAGTGGGCTGATTCCATACTCCCAGGAGGAAAACTTAGCTCAGGCCATAGTGGAAAGCCCTAGAGGCAGCCACCAGGATTTGAAGCTCTAGGAGGGAGGCAAGTAAGTTGGAGGTGATCGGTGAGAAAATTGGGAGTCACCCGGGGCAACTTCACAAGCCCCCCAAATATCGTTATGTGCTGCCCATGATCCCCAAGTACAACTAATTTGTTTCCTCCAGGAAAGACTCGGGGTCAGAAAGTCGAGGGGGAGGAAGCAGGTGTCCGAATACACGTCTCTTTCTGGGCACCTTCTGCTTACAACTGCATTTGCTCAGAACTTATAGGCAGGGCATTTCTAGCTGGCCTAGATGACAGAGACGGGGAGAAAAGTCTTGTTTTTAGGTAACCACACCCTCTACCCACTCAGGCTGCTGGGTCAGCAAGCTTGTGGATGTGATCATTTGAGGGTTTTAACAGTCATGACATCAACCAGCTTGCTACTGTCACTGCTTTCAGGACTCAGAAGCTGAGGCAGGGACACCCCCCCCCCCCCGTTGGTGGATGCTGCCTCTGTGGGACAGACCACAGATCCCAGGTCAGGATGGGCTCATGGTTCTAGTCCAATATCCTAAATCTTATTTTAGCTTCCATAGGTGGCCGTCTAGGCTCCCTCCTAAATCAGACCTTCTCAGAGAAGTGTGTGTGTCTGTGTGTGTGTGTCTGTGTGTGTGTGTGTGTGTCTGTGTCTGTGTCTGTGTGTGAGAGAAAGAAAGAGAGAATGCCATGGAGGCCAGAAGAGGATGCCAGATCCCCTGGCCTACACAGATGCTAGGAACAGAACTGTTCCTCTGGAAGAGCAGCAAGCCACTCTTAACTGAACCCCCTCTCCAGCCCCCAGGGCAGTTCTTTTCTTTTCGCTGGGTTTGCTCCCAGCTTGCCCAGTGTCACTTTCAATTCTGCAACTGGGTGACAAAGCAGGATGCCTTTCTCCCACTAGGAACCAGATGGCATCAATGCTTAAAACACCGGTGACTTCCCCAGACACCTTCTGTGCCTCCATCAAGACTCACAGCCCCAACCCCAGCCCCTTTCCTAGGGCTGAAATGGAATCAGCACAGATGGGCTGTGTGGACTGTGGCCGTCAACTTTCTATTGTTCTAGCTCTGTTCACCAAGCAGAACGGGAGGAAGGTGTGTTCTATGTGCCTGGTAGGCCTGTGGAGGTCAGAGGCCAGCTGCCAAGGGTTGGCTCTGTCTCTTCTCAGCACAAACGTCCCAGTTAAAGGCTTCCAGGTGTTTCCCTTTCAAGGCATTCACGGTAGAGGAGACACTGGGACATGTGAGAGACCTGGCTAAGACTGGGGCCCGAGAGAGGACCAGCAGATGTAGATGCTGCTAAAGCAAGCAGGCCGGGGCTGTTTTACGGAGGCTGGTGAAGGCCACATGAGGTAAATGCTTTGAATTCTGTGGGCAACAGAGAGCCACCCAAAGCTTATGGACTGGGGAGTCATGGACTCTGAACTGTCTTTAAGAATGGTTGGTAGGGGGCTGGAGAGATGGCTCAGTGGTTAAGAGCACTGGCTGCTTTTCCTGAGGTCCTGAGTTCAATACCCAGCAACCATCTATAATGGAATCCAATGCCCTCTTCTGGTGTGTCTGAGGACAGCTACAATGTACCCATATACATAATAAATAAAATAAAGAAAGGAGGAGGAGGGAAGTGAAGACCCTCCCATAATAAATAAAATAAAGAAAGGAGGAGGAGGGAAGTGAAGACCCTCCCCCCCACTTGCTGCCTTAGTAGAGGGCAGACAGGCTTAGGTTATTTTAGGAGGTCACTCCATTTTGGGGATGTGATGAATTTGCCTGGATTTGCAGTGGGAGAAGTATATCAAAGATGTCCAGTTTTCGCAGGGCAAAAGAGAAGTCTGGGACTCAGAGGTTCTCAGCCTAAGGTCGCCTTGTCATTTTCCACTTCTCTTTTGATTTTTTTGGGTTTTCCCCCAGGTTGTGAAATTCGAAAACAACTCTTTTTTTTTTTTCTCTCCCTTTTCCTGCTGGAGCTGCTCTTTGCCTCATGACCCACAAAACCCACTATTGAGTCTGCTGCTGGAGCCAGTGAAGCCAGTCACTCAGAAGGCTGAGGCAGGAGGATTGCTGGAGTTCAGGAGTTTAAAGCCAGCCAGGGTGACAGATCACATATTCAGGTCCTCTGAAAAAGCAAACACACAAACAAATCAACAAATAAAAAGACCGTTTCTCCTTCTGCTGAGAGAGACTGACTGGTTTATATTTGTAAGAGACAATCTCACTATGTAGCCCAGGCTGGGTGTTTATTGTTTTATTTCCTTTGGGAGGAGGCAGGAGCCTGGAAGTCACTTTGTAGACCAGGCTAGTCTTGAACTCAGAGATCCACTTCTTCCGTCTCCCGAGTATTAGGATTAAAGATGTGTACCACCACCCTCACCACCACTACGAAGTTTCCCAGGACGTTTTTAATTCAGGATCTTCCCAGCTCAACCCCCCCACCCCAGGGCTGGAATTACAGGCATGTGCCATGACCTCTATTTGGCCTTCCTGCCTGGGACCCCTCTGCAGAATCACTGGCTGGAGGATCTTGTTTTCAGGCTTCCAACACTGGCCAATGGCCAGAGTGCTTGGATTGTCAGTGGATCGCAGAAGCAACCTTGATTTTTCCAGAAAATGACTAGGGGTGCCCACATGAAGATCAGAGACCCATACTCCTTCCTAGGGGAGCCTGCTTTGAGTGGCCCCAGAAAGTCCCTATTAATGAAACCACTAGAGACCTGCTAGAGGCTGGAATCTGATCTGTGAGCCAGCTTGTGAGGTTTTAAGTTTATTTTTGGTTTCTCTGTGTAGCCCTGCCTGTCTTGGAACTTATTCTGTAGATCAGGCTGGCCACACACACACACACACACACACACATCTTAAAGAGCTGGGCATGGTGGCACACACCTTTAATCTCAGCAATCAGAGAAGGCGGAGGCAGGCAGATCTCTGATGTTGGAGTCCAGTTCAGGGTAGAGAGTTCTAGGACTGTCAGGGCTACACAGAGAAACCATGTCTTGAAAAACAAACAATTTTTTTAAATGTTGAAAATATTATGAGATTGGATTGGCAAAACATTTTGAGTGTTTTTGTTGTTGTTTGTTTTGTAACTCGGTTGCAGGGCTCTTCAGTCTGAACTTTGTAGATGAAAAGGCTGTGTTGCAACAGGAGGAAGTTAGATCGCCCTTGGAGGGTTTTGCCCCAGCGGTGGCTGTTTGGGAGGAAGAGCAGACAGACATTCCCTTTACACACTGCGGACTCTTATTTGTAGCGCAAAAGCAGATAGTCCCAACTTCAGTCTTCTCAGAGTAAATTGGACTCTGGGATTTTCCTTGCACTTTCAGGGCCCTGGATAAATACCAGACCTTTATGTGACGTCACTTAGACCCTCCCCACGGGCGGGAAGCTGGTGTCCGGTGGGATTCCCAGGTCTCGAGGACGCTTGGGGTTTCCCACATCTGATAGGAGCAGCGGGTCCGGCCCTCCTCCAGGCGGGCCTTTGAAGATTTGGGGACAGACTCTCGCCCAGGCTGCTGCTGAGCCCCGCAAGCCCCCAGCTCCGGGAGTGCCATGGGACAGCTGATAGCTAAATTGATGCGGATCTTTGTGAGCCAGGGTAAGAGGAGCACAGGGCAGCCAAGTGACCTGTTTGACTTCGCTGTCTTCTGGGGCTCTTGGGATTTTGGAGTCGTCGGGGAAGACTGGGAACCTTGGGAGTTCGTTTTGTGCATTCCCATAGGGCTCCACGGTCTCCTGTCTGCTCTCCTCCCGCGCCACCCTTGACCTTGCGCTTCAGTGTGCTCAGCGCACAGCGGTGGGAGAGCCTTCTGTCCACGACCCCACTTCCCAGCTGAGCTGGGCGCGACCCGAATGGGTCCCAAAGTCAGTTTCCCGAAATTGTGATTTAGAGCCAGAGTGCGTCGGGCCCTTCAGACAATCGCTGTCTAGAAATGTAGAGGGAGATGGGATAAGGGTCAGGAGGGGTGCAGGAGTCCGGTCCGATGGCAAATGAAATGGTAGCAGGGGTCCCCAGCCCGCCGGGAACGCGTTTCCCTGCGCATCTTAGGAAAGGTTACTCCTGAAAGGTATGGCGGAGGGCACACTGAAAGCTGAGATAGCGAGCTTTAGCTCCTTGTGGTTGGGTTCGGAGGTTGCCGAGAGATGGGTGGAACCGGGAGAGAAGGCATCCATCTCGGCAGGAGCGGAGGGTGAGGAAGAGATACTAGGGGCATCCAAACCCGGGGTCCTCCGGGTTGCCTCTGACCTTGCCCTTCCCCCTGGATACCTTCAGAACACAAAGTTATCATCGTGGGACTGGACAATGCAGGAAAGACCACCATTCTCTATCAGTTGTAAGTAATTCCTGGTGGACAGAGAGGGCTGGGCCTCACACCGTACTGATAGTCATTTGCACCAATCACCAGAGCCCTTCCCTGGGTTAGTGGGTAGTTGTAGTCAAGAGTGATGGGAGGACTCTGGTGTGACCTTCCTAATTTGAATTCCGCCAGCCATGGGCGACCTCAGGTCCCACGGCCTCCCGCGATCTACTCTGCCAAACACATTTTCAGTCCTGGCAGGTGTGGCGTGCCGGGCGGCTTCTCGCCTCGTTCTTGGCTCCCCCTGGCGGCAGTACGCTTTCTTCTCAACCTTGCACCTTACGCTTAGTTAACTTCCGGCCCCTACTTCAAATCCCAGCCAGGGTGGATCAGGAGCGGGATAGCTCCGGGGCCTAATCGAACAAGCTGTGCAAACAGACATCCTCGATTGCTCCGGATGGAGTCTCTCCTGATGTGGACACTCTATTGAGGGCATGCGCTCCCTGAGAACGTAATATATGTAAAATTAATTGATTGATTAATTAATTCGTTAATTTAATTCTATTAGAAAAGCCTGGAGGTGTTGGTCAGTGGAAGAGTGCTTGTCTAGAATACTTGAGACTCTAGATTCCTGACATTGTTACATTAGAAAAGGAAATTTAAACAGTACAAAGGCGCTCGCTCTCAATCTTCCTTCTGTATAACTTCTTGGTAAGCGTTCAGAAAACATGTCTGAACACGCGCTGTGGTCCTTGCCTGTAATCATAGCACTCTAAAGGTTAAGACAGAAGGATCTCATGTTTGAGGTCATATAGTCACACACACACACACACACACACACACATACACACACACACTCCAAAACACACAAAACAAGACATAAACAAAAACCAAGAAAACCAAACCAAATCACCCCAAACTGAAAACAAACAAGAGTGTTTTGTTTTGTTTTGTTTTTAATTTTCTTCTGTCCTTAAGCCAGGGAAGTGGCTGATGGCCTCCCTGGGGTCTGTCTGTTTCCTCACAGCTCCTACAGTTCCAGTGTGGTCCTCAGCTTATTAGCACTGCAAGGCAGTAGGCTTCGGGGATCCTAAGGTGCACTTAGACAAGACTCCCAGGCGTTTCTGCCAAGTCTGAGGATGTGGGATTGCTCCAAGGAGCCTCTTCATGGGGTCCCAGGCCAGGCCACTCTCGGACTAACCTTTCCTTGGTCACCCAGAGCTGAGTTGTTCTGGGTTGGACTCAGCTTCTTTGGAGGTAGAAGGGTGATAGTTTGAGCTGGCAGTGAGCTGAGGAAAGACTTTAGAACCTTCTCTTCCCTCCCTAGCCTCACCAATGAGGTTGTTCACACCTGTTCCACCATTGGTAGCAACGTGGAAGAAATTGTTCTTCAGAAGACCCACTTCCTCATGTGGGACCTAGGGGGCCAGGAGGCACTGCGCTCCACCTGGGACACATACTACTCTAATGCTGAGGTAAGGAGGGAGCCAGGTCTGGGAGGTCAAAGAGGTGTCTGAGCATTAGCCTGGAGTCGCCTGCCATATTCTCTGAGCCTTCTGCCACCTGTGACATAACTGATTGAATGGATCACTTCAGCTAAGAGGAATTATAATAAATGCAGTGTCAGATAACAGTGTAGCATTTAAAATTTTTTTATTTATTTAATTTATTTATTTTAAGTGTTTACAGACTTTTTAAAAAATGAGTACACTGTTGCTGTTTTCAGACACACCAGAAGAGGGCATCAGATCCCATTACAGATGGTTGTGAGCCACCATGTGGTTGCTGGGAGTTGAACTCAGGACCTCTGGGAGAGCAGTCAGTGCTTTTAATCATAGAATCATCTCTCCAACCCAAGACTTTTGTTTTGATCCTAAAAACAAAAGATAAAAGAAATAAAATTTAAATATATAAATATGAAAAAGAGAAAGAAGATTTCCAAGTCTTAAGATTCATGTGGTGTTTCATGCCTATAATCCCAACACTTGGGGGACTGACACAGGAAGCTCCTAAGTCCCAGGCCAGCCTGGGTTACATACTCAGATATTTGACTCCAAAGAACAAAATAGAAGGTGATTAAAGATGGGCCCAGTCTGGTGAGACTAGCAGATTGTACAGGCCCTTTCCTATGGGGCTGGCACTTGGGCAGGGCAGAGGCCAGTGATCAGAACCATTGGTAGGAAGTGTGTTCACCAAAAAGAAAGCTTGCAGCTCATATGTCAACCTGCTATACAGTTTGTCATCCTGGTGATAGACAGTACAGACCGGAATCGGCTGCTGACCACCCGGGAGGAGCTGTATAAGCTGCTGGCCCATGAGGTAAGTCCCCGAACTCGGGAAGCCATCCAATGTGACTGGTCACACGAGCTCTCTGAGGTTCTAATTTCAGAGCCCTATCCTTGTATCACGGGGAGAGCTAGTTTACTACAAATAAAGCATTCTCTCAGCACCCTCAGAGTTGAACTCACGACCTCTGGATGAGCAGTCAGTGCTCTTAACCACTGAGCCATCTCTCCAGCCCCAGTTGTTTCATTTCTGATAAGTTGCTTCACTTCTTCAAATATGGAGAATCATTAGACTGTACCTCACAAAGAGAATGGTGGCTTTTGCCTGGGAAACTGAAGCAGATTGTCATGAGGTTGAGGCCAGCCTGGGGTCCATATTGAGTTCCAGGCCACCTTGGGCTACAGAATAAGATTTTGTTTTGAAAAAACAAACAAGCAACAACAATAGCAAAAGACTATGAGGCAAACGGTGGGGGCCCACGGCTGTGGTGCGCGACTGTGGTACAAGCCTTTATTCCCAGCACTCTGGAGGCAGAGGCAGGTAGATCTCTGAGGATGAAGCCAGCCTGGTACAGAGCAAGCTCCAGGACAGCCAGGGCTACATAAACCTTGTTTTAGGGGAAAAAAACAAAACAAAAACAAAGACAACAACAAAAGAACATAAAACATCAATGTCTAAGGTTCTTGTAACCGTCCTGCGAGCAGTTGCAATGTGCTCTGTGAGCTGTGGTAACATTAGTGCTAATGTTGGGGTGAACTGCCACCTCTGTCCCACCTGGCCATTGCCTCTCTTGATAGGACAGTGGGACTGTGGGAGGGATGCTGGGCTACCCGGCTGCTGACCTGGGCTGCTCTTCTGCCCACAGGCACTTCAAGATGCTTCAGTGCTGATCTTTGCCAACAAGCAGGATATGAAAGACTCCATGACCACAGCAGAGATCTCCCAGTTTCTCACACTCGGTGCCATCAAAGACCACCCGTGGCATATCCAGGGCTGCTGTGCTCTCACAGGAGAAGGGTCAGTCCCCCCCCCCCCTTCCTGCCCTGGTCCATCTAATGGACAGAAGGTTAAAGGAACACCTCTCTTGTTTCTTTCCAGTCAGAATCTGGCCCACAGTTGGCTCCAGGCCCAGTAAGATGGACACAGGCCCATAGTTAAGGTGATGTGAGCCTGCAGAACGCCTGTGTTCCAAGGGCTTGCTCTAATAATGGTAAAGGCTAAGACTCCCCAGAAACAGTAGTGATTTTAGGGACTGAGAAACTCTTTGGAGAAAGTGAAATGGATAAAGGGGAAGAGAGTCAAAGGTTAGTCTAATTTTGTCTCCAGGGCAGGGGATAGCTAAGGCCCAGTGAAGAAGGAGGGGGAGGAAAAGAAGGAGGAGGGAGGGGGGAGGAGGAAAAGAAGGAGGAGGGGAGAAGGAAGGGGGGAGGAAAAGAAGGAGGAAGGAAGAGGGAAGGGGGGAGGAAAAGAAGGAGGAGGGGAGAAGGAGCAGCAGGGGCAGCAGCAGCTTGCAGGGTCAGGCCTTCAGGGCAAAGATCATTGCTTCTCTGACTTTCTTACTTGTAAGGGGAGGGAGCTGTACTTCCTCCCCCCTGTTCTGTTCTGCAGAGATTAATTAACATGCTTCTTCATTAGACTTTCTGAACACCTACTTGGTACCAGGTACTATTCTGGGCACTGGGGAAATGGTGGCTAATAAACTAGGCAGAAATGTGTGTCTTGGATCTGGGAGTGTGGCCTCACAGGAAGCCCTGAAGTATTGCTTATCTGTAATCCCAGCACTTGGGAGGTAGAAGCGAGAGGATTAGAAGTTCAAGGTTATCCTCCACTATATGGTGAGTTCAGGCTAGACTGGGCTACATATCAAGTCCCTGCCACAAAAACCAAAACCAAAGCAAAGAAACAGTGATAAACAGAAAGATGGAGAAAGGTAAAGAAAAGATTCGGAATAGCTGGGGGAAAACTCACAACTTTGTGTGTGTGTGCACATGCACACATGTGCTGAGTATAAAGGATTCTAGTGCTTGGATCAAATACTTCAGAGTGTGAAGGGCTGGATTTCTCCAAAACAGCTTTGCATGAGACCTGGAAAATTCCTTTCATCTCTCCTGTCTGGACACTTTTTTGATGAAAAGGAAACTTTAAATAAGTAAATACAAGGGACCACAGATTTCTGGCCATATGCTTGTCACCTGCGCCCATTAGGGACTCTCATGTTCCAATCCACTGTCTAGTTCACAGTACTCCCTGGGTCCCCGTGTGCCATACCCTGGGCCAGGCTAGGCTGGATGATAACAGACAAGGCTGAGTTCCCGTCTTTGTTCTGGAGGTGTGTTTGTTTCTCACTTCGTTGAGAAGCTTGCTTACAGAGCATCTTCCCAAGCCTTTGAGGTCACCCTACCACTGTCCCCAGTGACAAAGCAGGACAACAGAAGGCTGCTCGCTGGCCCCTTATTTGTTGGGTTCTTCTCCAGGCCCTCCTGCTAGGTGGTGAGCCTGGTAGGAAGACTGTTTCCTTCCAGGAGCCTCAGCCTCCAGCTCAGTGGGTGCTGATAGGTTCTGGAACTCAGCTCGATTCCCTCCTGCCATTAAGTGATTGAACTTAACCTTGGCTCCCCTCTCAGTCTGGCCCAGGCCCGGGGTTGGGGTTTTCTAGCCATCGTCTTATGGGAAACGCTGATGTCCCTTTGTACCGTTCCTCCCTCCCTGCAGATTGCCAGCTGGGCTTTAGTGGATGCAATCTCGGGCCACCGCCAACTGATGTCCCAGCCTAGGCCAATCAGAAACCGCATGGTTAGCACCAATGAGAAACATCAGTCATTTGTTGGTGGGAAGAGGCTGGCTGTAGACAGAGGTTACTACAGTCCTCTCAATTACTACTGAGAGCTGGATCAAAGACTTCAAATTGGTGCAGACAGGACTACAGATGAAACTGCCCCCCACCAGTCCCGTCCCACCCCACTCCATCACTGCAAGTGTGAGGAGACACCAGGAAACTTGCTGGGGGTGTTGGGGGCATCAGGTCTCCTAGACTTCACCTTCTGTCTGCCTGGCAAGCAAGAGACCTTTGACATTGTTCCGTATCCACTGAAGGAAGGAGATTCCGATAAAGGAGGCAACAGGACCTGGCCAAAAACTGGGGGCATGGGGGTGGGGTGGAGAGGTAATGAACGGGAGGGTAGAACATTCCAGACATTGCAGTCCTTCACACTGCAGGGATTCCAAGTCCTTCCACCCCCACTCGCTCGCTCGCTTTCCTGCTCCCTGTTAGATGCTGACTCCAGGACCACAGCTTTTGGGGTCTAAGTCACCACGTGGAATCTCCTTTCCTCTCAGCGTCCTTCCGGTGTTTGTCTTACACCTCCGGAAATGTCAAAGATTTCTATAGGACCCACTTATTTTATCTTTATGTCGTGATTTTTTTTTTTGAACATTGCACTAAGATTTAAAAAGTAAAGTACACAAAAAGTGCCCTTGAAAACGCCTCACCTCTTATGTCTGTCTGTTCCTCAAATTGGTTTTTGTTCTTGGCGGAATGGTTTTGGGGGAAATCCACCTTGGAAACGGGGTCGGGGAGCGGGGACTGCCGCACCGGATCCATTTGTCTAGCTTGGCCAAGCTGAAGGGCTTTGGTATCAGCCAGGACCAGGGCTCTTGGCTCTTGGTCTGGTGGGGATAAGTGGCCTGATTATGATCCACTGAGAAGGGGTCTCCAGGGAGATGGAAAAGCCCCCAAGCCCTTTAAAGGTGGTACTAAAGATGGATTGGAGGCCCGTGGTGTCCTTCTAAATTCAGGGACCGAGACAGTATGGCCTCTCCCCTTTCCAAGCAGGCAGGGGACCTCTGAGGAATCCAGGGCAGAGATACTAAGGAGCCAGATCTTTAGTGTTGTAGTTTTCCTGAGATGTGATTTTGAAGGCAAAGCTTGTGAGCTCCAGATATCTCAGTCACACTTGAGTTTTTCTTGATATAACGGAAAATTTACAGTACAGCAAATATTATCATGCTTATTGCCTCATAGAAATTTTTACAGAGAAATTTATTCTGGGGAAGCCTATTTAGCACATCGGGGGTATAGCTCAGTGGTAGAGCATTTGACTGCAGATCAAGAGGTCCCCGGTTCAAATCCGGGTGCCCCCTCGCGGCTGCCTGCCATCTTCTTTTTCTATCAGCTCACCTAGCTTGAAATCTTAGAGGAGGGAAGCGGGGACTTTCCCCAGCTCTATTTTGCCAGCGATGCAAAATAGATGTGGCCGCAGTAAAGTGTATGTCCCTGGCCGAAATGTGACGCGAACCTAGTGTCCAAGCCCACCGCTTGTGACCCGCAGGGCGCGCGATGCCGGTTGGCGTACTCGGGTGCGGGCGACCTCCACGCCTGTCTCTTAGGGAGAGCTGAGTGTCTAGGGTTGGGGACGGGTGGGAGGCAGAAGGTCTCAAGAAGTCGCGTGGGTGTGTAGGAGGGCGAGAGAACGCGGAGAAGCCATGGCGGAGCTGCACAGACCCCGCCCAGAGGGGCGCCGGACAGAGGCGTCGCCTCAATCTTTTGGAGGACGTATTCTTGCACTTTCGGAAGGAATCTCAGATTATCAGGACACAGCTTTTGTTTTGAAGCTGGTAATCTGGCTCGTCAGTGTTTCTTAATAGCTTCGAACCAGATTCTTCCCTTACTTTTAGAGACGGGTCAGTGCGCCTGCGCTAGAATATCAGTAAGAGGTAAATAACACAGACTTGCCGGCAGAGGGGGTATAGCTCAGTGGTAGAGCATTTGACTGCAGATCAAGAGGTCCCCGGTTCAAATCCGGGTGCCCCCTGTGAGAGTTTTACACTTTTCCTTGAGTGGCTTTCTTACATCCCGCACATTTTTATGGTAATATTTCCCTTGCTGACTCCCAAACAGTCGGGGAGCGGGCACGGTGGTAAGGAACCACGAATTTCTAGGGCACTTCCTCTTCAAATGTGACTATCCCCAACCCTTGAACCCGTGCTAGACATGAAGATACCTGGCTTCCGACCCAGTGAACCAACTGTTCTGGGGTGGGGCTAGAAAATGTGCGTTCTGAGAAGTGCTTCCCGTGCATTCTGGAAGGTGACGTTTAGAAACGTAGCCATGTCCATTTGCTTCTAACATTTCCAAGTCGTTGCTTTTGCCTCAACCGTAGTAAAAGACTTTATAAAGTGGAGCACGGGCGCCAAGACGGACCACGCACGACGACACCAGAACCGAGGCTGGAGGTCCATCTTGGAGGCTCTCCGCGGCGCCTGCGCGGTCTCTCGGCGAAACGCCCGCCCCGTGGCTTATCACGTGTCCACTGGGTGGCGGTAGGAGGCCACAGCTGGAAGGGACAGTTTCTCGCTCCCCGAGAGCCCGTCCTGGGAGAGTTCAGACTAACCCTTAGAAATTCAATGGCCGGCTGGGTTTGGTGGCCTCACACCTGTAATCTCTGCAATAGGCTGGAACAGGAAGAGTGACCACGAGTTCGAGACCAACCTGGTCGACGGCGTTACTCCTTGTCTGGAAAAATAATAATAAACAAACCAAACCTTTCAGTTGTGGGGTTTTGCCTTGGCTCCTTGGCTCGTGGTGTTACATAATATTACACTGAGGTCTTGGGGGAGGCCAGCGCTAGGTTTTTAGACCCAGAGGAGTGAAACTGGGATTCTGAAAGATGAGAGAATTGAGTCATTTCTTTCCTCAGTCCATCTTTTGATCTCAGTGCCAGGCCACCCACCTACTCAAACCCACACCCTACTTCAGTCCCCGGCTGCACCCTTCTTCCCGGGGTATGCCCCACGAAGCAGCCTATGCGCCCTTTCTTTCCGTACTCTCTAGGCTCCAGCGCGGAGGAAGCCAAGGGCCCCTCAGCTCTCTCCACTCTCTAGGCCCCAGTTCTTCGCCTTCCGACGAAGTAGGTCACAGGCACCTTCGTGCCTTGACCTGATTCCATGCCGTCTATTAAATCTCCTAAATTGCGGGTATTTTTATTCCATCCTTGAAGGGAAAAAAGAAAAGGGTGCCCTATTCCCAGAGTCCGGTAGAGTGTGGTGGCAGTGGGCGCCACCTCTGGCTCTGGGTCTAGCCTGGGCTGATCTGGCCTTCCTGGGGCACCCGATCTGCTTCAGAGTGGGAATGTGCCAAACTCCAGCACCTACACGTCTGCTGGACGGGGGTCGGAGGAGAGTCGGTGTGGAGATGGGGAGATGTGGGGAGATGCAATTCGTGCCTCTCCTGGGGCAGAAGCTGAGGGGCTGGGCTGCGTGAGATTCCTGGTGTGTGTCTGTATGTGCGCTTATGTAGAGCACCAGGAAGCCACAGAAGTGCAAGGACCAGCTCAGGATGTCGCATGCTCTGGGGATGGGTGGTGGGAGCCAAGGGTCCAAGTAGGGGTGCTTCCCGGGATCCTTCTCCTCGACCTTTTCCTTAGGTTTCTGGGACAGCCAGGTTCTCTCGGTGACCAGAGATGTCCCGGCGCGGTCCTGGGTCCTGTGGGGTGCGGCGCGGAGCTCCGGGAGGCGGGGACCCCGGCGTCGCGCCCCGCCCTCTGGGTCCTCCCTCCCGCGCTCCCCCAGGCCGCAACGCCGCGCTTCGCTCGCCTTGCCCGCTGCGCTCCTGCTCCCCACTCGCCCGGCCCGGGGCCGCTCCCTCTGCAGCCGCCGCCGCCGCCGCCGCGCGGACCCGGGGGTGGTCCGCGCCCACCATGCGGGCTCAGCTCTGGTTGCTGCAGCTGCTGCTACTCCGCGGGGCCGCGCGCGCGCTCAGTCCCGTAACACCCGCAGGTAGGATGCCCGGCCAGGGCAGGTGCAGACCCGCCAGTGGGACCCGGGTGCTGTCCGCAGGACGCCCGGGATAGGGAACAGGGACTCTATTTTCCCTGTGTGCGCACAGAAGGTGCGCACCTCCTACTTCTGTTCGAAGGACTTGAAGGGACCAGCCTGGGCTCCCCAAAACAGTCACAGGGACCCCGCGATCGTTCCGGAGAGGCGTTTGCTTTTCCGTGCTCTTCCCAGCTGCCTCCCTCAGTTGCTCTAGGTGAGGTCCCAGCTGGGCTTGGAGACTGCGTGGGAGCCACTGGAGGATGGGAGACATCCTGGCACCAGCGTGGCCGTCTAACTTGCTTCCCCTATCCATTGCGCATACTGGTGGAGAAGCAGGGAACCCAGGAAGAAGCAGCTTGCTGCTCCAGGATCTCCCAGAGTCTAGGGTCCCCTTCTCCCTCCTGCTTGGTTCTGCTTGGCTCTCAGTTGCACTGGCTGTGCAGGGAGACGAGGGGGTGAGGGTGGAGGAGGGGCTTCCGTTCTGCACACCCTTAGACCAGTTTCTCAAGCCAATTCTTCCTCTTGGAGGTCCTTTCAGAGACCTTTCATGTAGGTTCTGCACCCAGGCTTTCTCGGGGAGGAGGAGCTAGGGATCAGGGTGATTTTTCAGGCTCCTTAAAAGAGAACTAGGGATAGTTCATGGGGCACTGCTGTTGGCTGCTGTGTCAGCAATGTGCCTAACTATGTTCTTGACTTTGATGGCCACGGGATGTAATCTGGGTTGGGATGAGATGTTCGGGTGGAGGATGCTGGTGGTATCCACGGGGTCGCGTGTTGAGGGAGACCCCCACTGAAGGTGGACACTCAGCTTCTAGTTCTGTTTCACTTGCTGTGTGACCTTGGGCAAGTTACTTACTTTCTCTGGGCTTGGTTCTTGATTTATAAATAGAGGCTACTGACAAAATCTTTGGCTCTTGAAAGTGGAATTATGAAAGATTTTCTCCCTTTAAAACATGTACAAGCAACTGGCAATTCATTTTAAAATTGTAACTAGGAAAGGACTGAGTGGGTTAATTCCTGAGCTCTTTTCATCCTTAACCTGGTATGTTTCCTGAACTCAGATATGGCTGGGTCAGTGAGGGGTTTGGGCCAAGGAGAAGGTTGAGAAAGGGAGTTGGCTTTCTCATCAGGGGGCCCAGGGGCATGTGTCCCTTTTGTAAGTACAGACTACTGGGTCATCTCTGCTTTTAGATTCCTCTAGAAGAGGTGGAGCATCTGCAGCAAGCGAGATTGGTATTAGACCCTGGGAAGCTGTAGGAAGCCATCAGGGAAGCTGCTTGGGTTTGGTGGTGAGGTTTTGTAGAGGCCATCTGAGGATGAGTGTGAGTAGGTAGGCTGGGAGGTGCTCTTTCATGGAGACTGGCTGATTGCTCTGTGTGACAGAGCCCCTGTGGCCAGTGAGAGCCACATGGGCTCAAGGAGGCCTCGCCCCACCTGGGACACAGGACTGGAGGGCCTAGCAAGCAAGCAGCAAGGTCCCTCCACTCCTACAGCCTTGTTCACATTCGTCCTTACAACAATGGAACAGGAGGCAGCGATGGCTTGAAGAGGGAGTCTATTGAGGAGAGCAGAGAGGAAGATGGCCTCTGAGGGTCTGGTCCCAGGGAGACCAGAGGTACCCAGGACACACAGAAGAGAGAATCTTGAAGCCCACAAAGAGACAGCCTCCTTTTTTCTGAGCCAAGGTTGCCTTAGAGTAGGGGCTGAACAAATGTCTTTTTTTTTTTTTTTTTTTTTTTTTTTTAAGGTGTAAGTATACTTCAGACACACCAGAAGAGGGCATCAGATCTCATTACAGATGGTTGTGAGCCACCATGTGGTTGCTGGGATTTGAACTCAGGACCTCTGGAAGAGCAGTCAGTACCCTTAACCACTGAGCCATCTCTCCAAAAGATGTCTTATAACCCAACCATCCTCAATGTGCTTTCAGTTTCCTCCTTGCCCACCAGAAGCCTCCCAATAAACTAATATATTGTGACTAAACTTCAAATTTCCTCACAATGGCTTCTAGGATAGCTACTGCTTTGTCAGCTGCAGTGTCCCTCCTCCAGGAGGGCCTGGCAGCAGCCACTCGGTCCTGACTCACCGTACTTCACTGTACCGTGACTATGGAAAGACGTCTAAAATGTTTGGGCTCAGGATTTTGCCCACCCATCACTGAGAACTCTTCCACACCCCACAGCCACCCGCCCACACCTTGTGTGGAAATCTGCTTAATAAATGTGTATGGAAAAACCTGGGCCTGGTGAGCCACACTGAGGCAAGGCCACTTGGAGGAAAAAGAAAGGATCAGAAGTTCAAGGTCATCCTCGGCTACATAGTGAGTTCCAGGCCAGCCTGCTACATGAGATCCTGTTTAAACAAACAAAACTGTTCAACACTGAGTACACAGGTGCTTCTGACTGAACCCTTGGGGTAACCTTCAGAAAGCAGAGTCCCATCCCCCATCCCTCCCCACCCCTCCTGCTACCTGGTGTCCCTCTTTCATATCCACAATTCTAATCTCCAAGGTGAGGGACAGGGTCTCAGCAGGAGGGGCTATATACGTAGGAGGTGGCATTTGTTAAGTCTGAGACAACCTTGTATGAAGCAAAGAAAAGGACTTAGAGACACAGTGTCATATGGCCCAGCCTGGCTTTGAACTCACCGTGTAACTTGATTTTCTGGTCTTCCTGCCTCTGCCTAATGACACCGAGTAATGGGATTACAGGCATAAGGCCATCATGTCATGTGGATAGAGCACTGGAGAATTGAACCCAGAGCCTCTGGCATGCTAGGTGGGTGACGTGCTAGTGAGCACTCTACCAACTGCGCTACATCCCCTGCCTGGGCAGTTGGTTTTGCTGGCTGCTTTGCGTAGATGGTTTGTCAAAGAGTCAACCTAGCAAGTGGTAGAACTGTTCTTATTGCATCTTCTCTGTCAGAGATGGAGGCTTCCGGAGAGTCTTACATGAGGCATTGGGGTTCAGGGTTGTGCCTCCAGCTTGGTGGCAAACCTGTGTTTTCTCGGTGCAGCGACAGGACAATGAGGGTCTCCCACAGGGCTGTGCCAAGGAGGGTCTCTGCCCTACGAGGCTTGGTGCTGAGTTTCTCCCTCCTCCCACCAGCTCCCCAACCCTCCAGTCACTGGTGCCTCCTGAACATTGGTCCTTGCGGTACCCAGAATTCCAGATGCAGAGGTTACCAAGGGCATAATGGTCCAGGACACCAGCTTGGGTGGTGCTTGTGGCATCCGGGTGAGTGGGACAGAAGCGTCAGGGAGACTCTGGGAAGCACTGACGTCTCCTCAAACTTGAAGGAAGAGTAAAAGCTCACCAGGTGAGCTGAAAAAAACTTTGTGAATCTGTGCTGGCTGGGGAGCAGGGATGGGTCCTAGAGGGCCCAGGAGGGATGTGAGAGAAAGAGAAAACAGGAGCCTGGCCACAAGAGCCCTCGGGTCAGCTGCAGGGGTGCGGTGAGAGGGATGCAGGGGTGATGGGTCACGTGGGTCATTTACGTGGCTTGCTCACCCTAGAATGTGCGGGCAACTGGCTCTAGTGCATACAGGGTGGGAGGTAAAATGAATACCCAGAGAGAACATCAGTGGCCAGAACAATATGGCGGCGGTATGGCTAGAAGGGCTAGCTTGAGTTGGGTCAGGCCCTGGGTGGTGTAACCCAGCTCCTCCTCAGCCCTAGAACTCTGCAGCAGGGCTGTGCCAGGTCAGGGGATCCTTGCTCTCCCCATACATTATACAGTTCTGGCTGACCCAAAACTTGCTCTGTAGACAGCTGGCCTTGCACTCGCAGAGATCTGCCTGCCTCTGCCTCCTGAGTGCTGAGTTTAAGGACATGTGGCGCCACCCCTGGTCTTCCGGCTCTGTGCTCTATGACTTTGACCAGACCGGAGCCAGCCAGCCTTACTTCCAGTCCTGCCATGGAGTGAGTGGGCAACCTAGAGGCGGGTTGTTAGCCTTGTTTTTTCCATCTGTAAAATGGGGATGAAAGACTTGTTGTGTCCATTGAGAGTGGCTGGCAGGCTCTCAGAGCCATTGCTGTCACAGCATGCCATTACATGGTATAGCCGCTAGGGCCCTGAGTGGTGGAGTGCAGTCTCTGCTCTGGAGGCCAGGGATGGAATGGGAGCAGAGAGGCAGAATCAGAGCCAAGGGTGAACAGGGGTGTCTGGGCACGCCATCCATGTAAACCTGTTAGGCTGTGGCTTTCATTGGGGCTTCAAGGCCGTGTGCCCAGACAGCTATATGGTCCTGCACCTGCCTATGTGACCAACCAGTGGCAGTGGTTCCTGGCTTGGACTAAGAGGTGGCATCCTGCCCATCCAACCGGAAGGGCAGACAAGCTGAAGCTGGAGAGACACGTTTGGAGATGCTTAGCTTTAGCCTCCTCTGCCCTTACTCCATGATCCTGCATCGAACCCAGACCCCCACTCCTGGATGGTTGGAATGCCTGCATAGTTTTTACCCCGCACTTGGATCAGCCCTGTTATTGGTGTGACTGTGACACAGAGAAGGTGCAGATAAAGAGGAAACCTGACAGGTCCTAGCTTAGGGGTGGTGGGTGGGAACAGGAAGCCTCCTACATCCCCCTCTAACATCCCTCTTCAAGGTCAGTCCAGACTTGGTACTTCCTGCCTGTCCACCCATCAGTCCCTCCACTTGGCCTGCATGTGTTGCTTTCCAGCCCTAGCTCCTGCCCTGCCCTTGGGAATACTTGCAGGAAGACTTGGGGAGAAGGCCACCCAACTTAGAACAAACAGACCCACCACTAACAGTTGAGGCCTTGCTGATGAGGCCTGGCAGCTTGCGTGGGGCAGAGTGGTAGGTGGCTGCCACCTAGTGCTGGGCTGTCAGCCATTCGGTAGATAGCCTGGGATGAGGTCAGAACTGCCCCTCTGCCCATATCCTCCAGGAGCATCTGGTTATGATTAGGGTCAGAGGCGTGAGAGGGGCCCGGCAAGAGTCCAGCAGGCACCAGCAGCCAAGGATGACTTAATTGGATAAAATGTCTAATGACAAATCAGAGCCCTGTACCAGCATACTGGCCAGGCCTCAGGCCTGGTCCAGCCAAGCCCTGCTTCAATCTCTGTCCTTGCTGCTACCAGAGAGCAATCCCCAGTGTAGTGTCCTTAATTAAGCAGTGATTGAGCACTTATTGTTTCCAGGTACTCTGAGGCCAGTGGAGAGAGTCCTGAGGAGCACAGGCCTCCCTGGGAGAGGGAACAAAGTGGCCTCGGGGAGGGGTCTTGGACAGTGAGAACCACTTGAAGAGCTTTGGAGAGCAAGGTAGATGGAGTCAGAAGTGGAAAGGAGAGAGGTATCTGACCTAGGGCCCAAAATTGATCAGTGGTCGGTGCCTCTCCTGTATCCAGGGCAGGAGTGGCAATTAGAATGTTACTCCTTTGGGAACAGGAATCTGGGCACAGCTTTGGGAACCTACCTTTCTGAGGTGGACAAGGATGCTTTTCAGGATCGTTTAGAATTAGTTTATCAGCCTCAAGAGAGCTGGATGCTTGGAAGACCTGCCTCTGTGCAGCCGCTTGCCCACTCAAGTGTTCTGTCCCTTCTCCCAGGTCACGATGAAGGTCAAGGCTCCACATGGACTGCCAAGAGAACCAGGCAAGGCTGGAGTCGGAGGGCCCGGGAGAGTCCTGGGCAGGTGTTGAAGCCAGGCAAGACCCAGCTGAGCCAGGACCTGGGTGGGGACACCCTGGCCATCGACACACTTCCGGACAACGGGACTAGGGTGGTGGTGAGTGTGGAACTGTGGTGGAGGGAGAGGGGAGCTGGAGTCTGCCCTGGTGTCATGGAGACGGGAATGGATAGGATCCCAGGGAAGAGAAGGCAAGGCAGCGCCAGGCTGGATCATAGGATCAAAGCGTCTCAGTGTTTCGTTGGCTGCTGGCCTCTGCCAGGACCTGGAGAGATGGCGTAATCTGCTCCAGGAGAAACAGTGCAGGCTCCGAACTCTGCCATGACTTAGAGACAGCGGAAGGTTGGTGTGGTCACACCGAAGCTGCCAGTTTAAGCTCCACTCTACCACATTTCTGCCTCTTAGGCTGTGAGGCCCTAAAGGTTAAGGACAGGGCCACAATAAGAGGCATCCCTGAGGTGGCTGGAGTGGAGGAGAAACCAATCCAGGTGTCACTGGGGTAGAATTTCCTGGGCCTGGGGGCGGGAAGCTGTCTGTGGAAGGAGGTGACTCTGAAGGCTGCAGGACCTCTGCAGCCATAAGCCAGTGAGTTGGAGGTGTTGTGTACCCGTGACTGAGAATTTTGCATATATGTCTAGGGGCCGCTTCTGGTGGCAAGTGTCTGGGATGAGTGTGAGCAAGTGCTGGCTGAGTGTGTGGTGGGAAGGGTGGAGGCTCAGGATGCACCAAAGCTACAGAATGGCAAGCAGCAACGAGAGGGTGAATCTTGCAGCTTCCATTTCTTTATTCCCATGGGACTTCCAGAAACGTCCAGCTATCTGGCAGTATCATTGCAGCGGTGGTGGGATGCCACTGTGTGTGCCCGAGGTCCCAGCCGAGCGTAAAGCTGAGGCAAGAGGATGATCAGAGCCCTGGAGTCGGGCTCAGCATGGGCTGTAGGGGCCCGTGTTCTAGTTCTAGAGTAGCGTAGGTCTATGGTTCCGGAAACAGAATAAACACACAAGTCCCAGGCTGCTTTCCCACCCCTCCTCAACCTTGCCCCCAGCAGGATAACTCTGCTTTGTTGTTTTCCAATTACTCTGTTTCTTTAGCTCCTTTAAGTGAGCTTTGTTGGTTCCATTGGTTTTGAGACAAGGTTATCACTATATTTTTGGATGACCTCGAACTCGCTATGTAGACCAGGCTGACCTTGAACTCAAAGAGATCCGTTTGATCGTCAGCCTCCTACGTGCTGGGCCTGAAGGTGTGGGCCACCACTAAGTGGGCTTTGGACATTATCTGATTCTTGTCTGTTGTGATAGGGGACTAGGTTCGGCCGGTCTCAGAACTTTCTTCTCCATCTTTCTTTCTCAACTCATGTTCCTTATAGCACCACAACATGATCCAAGCAGGGTAATGTCTTGTGTTTTATATTATTATTTTTTAATTTATTTACTTCTGTGTTGGTGTCATGGGGGTGCATGTACTATAGTGTGTGCACGTATGTGTATGTATGTATGTGTGTATATATGTGTGCATGTGTGTGTGCTTGTGTATGTGTGTGCATGTGTGTGTATATGTGTGTGAGTGAGTCAATTCCCTCCTTTTACCATATGGGTCCCAGGGATCAAACTCGGACCATTAGGCCTTTGGGAAATGCCTGTCTGTCCATCCCTGTTTCTTATATTTTACTTTTTTTTTTTTTCCCCCCTGGGATCCTTGCTGTCTCCCTGGCCCTGCCTGCTCAGTTCTCTGTGCTAATCCCAGGAATGCTTGACATCCTTTAGCTTCAAGTGTAATTTTTTGTGTGATCAAACTTGTTATCAAGGGAGTTGGAGCTGGAGCTCAGTCGGTAGAATACTTACTCAGCACTCATCAAGCCTGGGTTTGACACCCAGAACTGTATAGACTGGGTGTGGTGGCCCATACTTGTAATCCCAGCACTTTAGAGAGACAAGTAGGAGGATCAGAAAGAAGTCAAGGTCAAGGGCATCCTTGACCACCAGGTAAGTCGAAGGCCAGCCTGGGCTACATAAGATCCTGTCTTCAATGTCCAATAACAAATAGAAATAAAAATGTGCCCCAATTTGGTGGACTGTTTCCCTCCTCCACAGCTGGCTGCTTGCACTTCCTCCTCCTTTTCCTCTGAGTGTTGGAGCCCTGGTCCCTTTCCCTGTATCTTCCCTTTCCTGCTTGATCCTGTGGCAGTTTCCTGACAGAGGTCGCCTCTTGGGAAAGACTCTCCTGAGGATGTGCATGTCTGAAAATTCATTTAATTTGCTCTTCCTTTTGATTGATGGCTTCACCGAATGTCCACTTATAAGTTAAAAATAAATTTCTTTTCAAAGCTTGAAGGCATCTCCCCATTTTCTTCCTATGTCACCGTGGAGGGCTCTGCTGTGACCACAGAGCAAGGTGCCTCACGTCTATAATCCCAGCACTCAGGAGATTGAGCAGGAACATGGCCAAAAATTCAAGGCCAGCCTGGGCTACCTAATGAGCCCCACACCTCAGCACATACATACACCCTTGCTTCCTTTCCCCAAAGAAATTTGATGCAACGTAGGGTATAGTGGCTCATTCTTGTACTTCTAGTACTTAGGAGGCTGAGGCAGGAGTGCTTGGCCTACATAGCAACTTCTGTCTCAAGTTCCTTTTAAAGAGTGCTCACTACCACCCCAGCATTCTGAAATTATAGTTGGGTGTCCAGGCTACCCTGGAATTTACTATGTATGCCTGGTTTGCTTCCAACTGGAACAACCATACTGTTGTGGGGTATTCACAAGAGAAGACTGATCAGATACAGAAAGTCTTTATTGGGTAGCTGGCATCTACACTGGGTGTTTGGGATCCCAGGGTAGCTATGAGTCTTTCTCAGGAAGAGCTTTTAAGAACAAAAACCATATCTTGGGTTGACATACTTTGGTTAACAAAAACAGTTAGCCAGAAGCAGAGCTATAGACACCAAATAGCAAAGCTGGTGGTACATTTAGAGACTTTTCCCAAACTGTGGACTTGAATGGATTAGGTCTATGTTTACATTTGGCAGGTGGTGCTGTCTACAAGCTGAGTTTTACAGCCTGAATGGTACATTCATCATGGAATCAGTTGTGCTAAGGTCTGGGGCCTGTTACACACACCTGGCCAGGTTTTAAATTCCTAAGACCTTTTTATTATGGGCTCTTTTGAAAATCCCCCTTGCTTCTGTGTCATGGATGAAAGGTCTTTTCTCGCTAAGGGAATTAAAGGTGTGCACTATTACTCTCTGACTTACCCATGTTGGCTTTTAAAATTCCACATTAAGATGTTCCCAACGCCTGAACTCTTTGGTTCCCTTACCACTGTACCTGATGTTAATGGCTTCCTCAGCAGGCCCTCATTCCAGCCCTGAGGTGAACTTTCAAGGAGCAGGGTAGGCATGGAAGAATGGTAGCGTGGACAGCCAGCCCATGAGACGTTCCTAAGGAAGAGACTCCTGTCGCCTCACCCCATTCCTCATTGATTTCTTGGACTCTGGATTAAATAAATGATACCTGCTCATGATGGTTGGAAAGGCCAAGTCCCAGTCTGCATGAAGAGGACATCACAGGAAATAACCACAGAGACACAAACTTCTGGAAGCAATTGTCTGTGGGTGTCTAGAAGCAAATTGTCTGCATTTGGTGAGCCCTGGTGGACCCAATAACACTGAAGCTTAAAAACAAATACACATACTTGGACTTCACTCTGGACAGATTAGTTCAGAAGCATTGAAACCTCAAGGGTTTGTTTCTTTACAGTACCCTACGTGGTGCTGGAGAGATGGTTCAGTGGTTAAGAGCACTGGCTGCTCTTCCAGAGGACTTGGGTCCTATTCTAAGTACCCACATGGCAGTTCACGACCATGTGTAACTCCAGTTCAAAGGATCTGATGTACTCTTCTGGCCTCCTTGGGCACCAGGCAGACATGTGGTGCACAGACATATGTGCGAGCAACACCTGTATACATAAATAAAATAATTTCAGAATTAAAAATCTGCACATGGGGCAGGTAAACAGCTCAATGGAAGAAAATTTGCTCCCTCTCTCTCTCTTTCTCTGTGTGTGTGTCCCTGGGTTTTGTCCTCACTCCTGTTAAAAGAGGAAATAGATAACAAAACTCCCTACATAGTGTCTGGGTGTAAACGATTCTTAGATCTAAGATGTCTGGGTGATTTTAAAAGACTTATTTACTTATTTATTTTATATTTATGAGTACACTGTAGCTGTCTTCAGACACACCAGAAGAGGGCATTGAATCCCCATTACAGATGGTTGTGAGCCACCATGTGGTTGCTGGGATTTGAACTCAGGACCTCTGGAAGAGCAGCCATTGCTCTTTACCACTGAGCAATCTCTCATGCCCTGTCCAGGTGATTTTTGAGGTCTTCAAAAGAGCTTTGTTTTACTTTATTGTGTATTTATGTGTATGAAAGTGTGTCTCTGTAAGTATATGCCACACATGTACAAGGGCCCTTAGAGGCCAGAAGGGGTGTCAGATACCCTGGGACTGGAGTTACAGGTAAGAGCCAATGGGTGGACATATAGGAACCCCACCAGGTTCTCTGGAAGAACACTATGTGCTCTTAACCTCTGAGCCATCCCCCCAGTCTCTCCAAGCGGTTTTATAATGGTGGCCAGGGCTGGCCCAGTTCCTCAGAAGACTGAGGTGGGAAACTCAAAGCCTAAGTGGGCTACAGAGTGATTTCTCAGCTGCCTGGGCAACCTAATGAAAGCTCGTCTCAACACTTAGGAGGAAGTGGCAGGAGGATTGCTACCAGTTCAAAGCCAGTTTCAGCTATCCAGTAAGTTGTAGATCTTGTCCTCAGTTTCCCGAAATAAAAGTGATAACAGCCAGAATGCCAGGCTTTTGAGGTACCGTTGTGGCACTACATGGCAGAAGACTTCGACCATCGGGAAGCCTCTTGACCCCCATGACAGCCCTGCACCAAGTGACTACACTGCAGCTGGGTGCAGTGGCCACACTTTTACTCCAGGATTTGGGAGGCAGAAGCAGGTAGATTTCTGAGTTTGAGGCCAGCCTGGTTTATGGAGCAAGTTCCAGGATAGCCAGAGCTACACAGAGAAACCCTGTCTTAAATAAACAAAAAGTAGACAATTAGTTAATTTTAAAAAGAGGCCACACTATGGAACAAGGCCAGCTGGGAGAAGAGTCCTCTGTGTTGTCCCCAGATTCAGAGGTGACATTGGAGGATGCAGGCTTAAGAAGAAGTCTATCTGGAAGGGACTTCAGATACCACATCAGGAAAGTCTCCCATCCTTAGTGGGCTGGAGTGACACCTGTCTGGACACAAACAAGTCCAGGGTCTTAAGGCTACAGTGGGTCCCTGACTCAACCGCAGTGCCTGAAGGAAAGGCTCCTCCCAGCTGTGGGCTGGGGTGAGTCAGGAACAGGGAGCCTCTGCCAAGGATGGAGGCGGGAAAGCAGCTGCTAATGGAAACCCATGACAGCTTGGGAGCAGAGCCAGGGCTCTGGGAATCTTGCTGGCTGTCTTGTGGCTTTCAGTCCCTTTCAGGTGGCTCTCTGGAACTGGGGGTGGGGGTGTTAGGAGACTGTAGATGGGACAGTGAAGAAGCTTGAATCCTAACTCCTAGCAACATGGAGGGAGACTTGGGGTACTTCCTGTACAGAGAAAGCTCTAGATGTGGCTGTTTCCTGACAGCTACAGCACTGTGAAAAGCCTAAGGAGCGCTCTCAGTTTTTGCCCCATGTCTCTCGGCGCCCACACTGCGGCATGTGTATACACTCCTATTGCTTGTCTCCCTCTGGCACTTCAGAGACAGGCTGTCTGTCACTTGTGATCCCTGCCTGTCCCTGTTAGATACTCCTCTGAGAGAGCAAAGGAAGGAGGGGCTCCCCACCCCCAGGTCTCCAGTGGTGTTAGAGAGAAGACCCAATCCCAGGGTGGGCTCAGGGGCCTCTAAGGGCCTCTGTCCAGTGTCCTGGTGCTTACTCACCAGCGCCTTGTGTGAGGGGCTGCCTGTGTCTCCAGAGACTGTCCATTTCACACCAGTTCTGCCCTGAGCAACATTTAGCCGATTACCCACCTTTGAGGCAAGGCCCCTCACTAAGCTGGTCGTTGGGCTAGGCTAGCAAGATCCAGCTATCTCTGTTTCTCAGCACGGGTAGCCAGCATGCGTGGCCATGTCCTGCTTTTGCGTGATTGGTTGGAAACTTGAACTTAGATCATCTTGCTTTTGTAGCAAGCACTCTTATCCACAGCCCCTCTCCCCCAACGCCTTGCTTGCTTGCTTGCTGAGTCAGAGACTCATTCTGTAGCCAAGGCTGGACCTATGTAGCCCATAGTCATACACAGCCCAGAGTATGGAGAATGCTGCAGTGAGGTCACCACACTGGTGTTTAGGAGAGTGCAAAACACGGAACCAACAAATGGACAGTAAAAAGAAAATAGTAGGGTGCGGTGGTTCACACTTGGAATCCCAATCCTTGGGAGTCTGAGCCAGGAGGATTGCTGGGAGCTGTAGGTCAGCCTAGGCATATACAGAGACCCTGTCTCAAAAACAAAAGGAGGTTTTTTTTTTTTCCTGTATGGACCACCATGAAGCTTTTATAAGTGGTTGGCTTGGAATACTGCGTTCACTATTAAAACCTGTTATATTTAATTTGTCATTTCTTCGGAGCTGTCACCTGGGCTCGTTTGTTATTTGGTTTTTGAGACAGGCTTTCATTGAATTAAGCTAGGCGGTCTGGCCGTGGAGCCCCAGGGATCCTCTCCTGTCCTCTCTCCCAGTGCTGGGATTCTGAGCATGTGCTGTGTATGCTGGTACTAGAGCTGAGACCTCAAATTTAAAACAAACAAACAAACATCAAAGGTTTACTTAGCTGACAGGCCTGGAAGGCCAAGATTTGAGGCCCATCTGCAAAGGTCTCACTTAGCATCATGATGCGTCAGGGAAAGAGAAGCTGAGATGGCTCAGCAGGTGAAGAACTGTGCTCCGTGGCTTTTGTCAATGTGATGCAGACCTGGGTGTATCTAGAACGAGCTGTCTTAACTGAGAAAATGCCTGGATAAGACTGGCCACTAGGTACGTCTGTGGGGTATTATCTTGATTAATAGTTGATGTGGGAGGGCTGTGCCAACCTTGGGCAGCTGGTGCCCAGTTCTATAAGAGAGCAAGCTGAGCACGCTATGGGGAGCGAGCCTGTAAGAAGCTCCCATCCATGGCCTCTGCCGCAATTCCTGCCTCCAGGTTCCTGCCCTGTTTGAGTTTCTGCCCTGACTTCCCTATTGCTGGGTTGTTACTTGCAAGTATAAGATGAAGTCAACCCTGCCTGCCCTCCCTCAGGTTTTTGGCTGTGGTGCTTCACACAGCAACAGAAAGCCTAAGACTCTCTGGCTAGCCTGATGACCTGAGTTCAGTCCCCAGGGCCCACATAGTGAAATGATCCGATTCCTGAAATTGTCCCCTGACCTCGTAGCACCTGCCACGGCACTAAAGAGATAAATGGGGTTTTGTTTATTTGTTTTGTTTTGAGAGGGTTTCTCTGTGTAGTCCTGGCTGTTCTGGAACTTGCTCTGTAGACCAGGCTGTCCCTACCTCTATAGCCTTAGGGTTAAAGGTGTGTGCCACCACCTTCCAGCCATCATATATATATATATATATATGTATGTATGTATAAATAAATAAAAAGATTTTTTTTAACTCAGAATGAGTTGTTTGCAGAAGAGAGAAAACAGGGTGCACCATTCTGAAAGGTCCCATCAGTGGTACATTTTGGCCCAGAGTTTCTTACTTTGTGCACAGCTGAGGTGAGAGGGAAATGCCATCACAAATCTACGAGGGTCACAAATGTGCTTTCAGGAATTGGATTTCTCCTTTACTATGTGGGTTCTGGGGATAGATCGCCCATCCCAGGCTCAGTACCCTTACCCACTGAGCCGTCTTACGCATCTGCAGACTCTGATTCTGTAGGTCTGGGGTTAACCCAGGACGCTGCATTCTCTGCTTGTCCCACTTTTCTTCTAGCTAATTTAAGAGTTTCCCTCTTTAGCTCTGGCTGTCCTGGAGCTCACTCTGTAGCTAAGGCTGGCCTTGAACTGGTAGCAACCCTCCTGTCTCAGCTTCCCAAGTACTAAGATCACAAAGAGCCCTCTGTACGTGGCTTTTTTTTTTTTTTTTTTTTTTTGAGACACGGTCTCACTGTGTAGTCTTGGCAGGAATGAAACGTAATATGTAGCCTAGACTTCCTTGAACTCACAGAGATCTATCTATCTTGGCCTCCTGAAGCTCTGGCTATCACGGAACTTACTTTGTAGTCCAGGCTAACCTTGAACTCAGAGCTCTGACTGCTTCTGCCTCCCAAGCAATGGGACTAAGGGTGTGTACCAACATGCTCAGTAGAACTCTGCACTTCTAACAGGCTCCTAAGTGACTTTGCTGCTGCTGTTCCAGGAAGGTTTTGAATAGCCAGGATCTAAAACACATTCTGGTATTTTTTTAAACCCTCATTGACTAGGGTGGTTGGGAGACCCTCTCAGCGGCACTTTCCCCGGTGGCCCCAGCTGCCTAAATGCTATCCTGACAAGCTTGGCCAGCCAAGCTCTCCTGTCAACTCTGCAGGTGCCTCTGGTTGCTCGCCCGGCACGCCTGCCTGCCAGCTGGATGGCAGGTGATGGACTGATTGTGAGAGCTCAGCCAAGGTAAATACAGTCCTGCTGTCTGAGCGAAGTCCCTGGTGCAGGAGGGGGCACGAGAGACACTGGAGAGAGAAGAGCCCTTGCCGTGCAGATAATAGGATAGAGGGGGAAGGTTTGAGGAGATAGCCTCTGCTGTCAAAACATTTCGTGGAAAGGTACAACAAAATCATAAAAACTCACACTTCCCAGACACCTGCTGTGGGCACCGGCTGTGAGCTTGCGTTGTCCTGCTCGGGTGAAGCCTTGGAAGCCTTTCAAGACTGCGGCATCTGAGGCTGCTGAAGAAGGCACTGTAACCAGAGGGGAGGTGATGCTTGGCGCCAAACATCATCATGTTTGGGTTTTGAACCTGGATCGGGCTGACACCTAAGACCACACACTTCATCCTGGAACAGTCGTTTTCAAATGATGCCCCCACAGAACCCTAAGAATTCCTGGAGGTGTCCTGCAGGCTGCTCTGGGATAGGGTGCTGGAGAAGGTACCAGAAGCAGAAGGCACAGAGCAGCTTCATTGTAATGCATTGTAGGTGCGGAGCTGCCAAGGAAGGAAAAAAAGCCTGAACTCCTGTTGCTGCCTGTGAATCCGGAAGATCATGGATCAGGGTTAGGTGTGCATGTCACCCTTACAGCCTCCTTCATTACACTGACCAATCCTCTTTGTAAAGTCAAACCAATACTGCCTCCAGTCCCAGCACCAAGGGACCACCCTCCAGGGAACTAAGAGCAGACTGTATGTAGTGATGGCCTGTGGGTGGTGTGAGCTCCTTGCCCTGTGCATCCAGAGGAACGCACGCAATACGGAGTACTGTGTTAACTGGTCAGGGAGACCAACTAGGGCTTGCTTCCCTGCCCCACAACATCCCCATTTCTCTCTCCCCTTCCTTTCTCCTCTCTCTCTCTCTCTCTCTCTCCCTCCCTCCCTCCATCTTTCTGTCTTTCTTTCTTTCTTTCTTTGAGATAGTATCTCATACAACCCAAGCTGGCCTCAAATTTGCAATGTAGCCCAGGCTAGCCTTCAGTTCCTGATTCTTCTGCCTTTACTTCCCGTGCACTGGGATCACACATCACCATGCCCTGCGTTTCGTATGAACTGGAACACACATTCAGTTCTCATAGCAAATGCCTCAGTAACTGGGCCTTAAGACACAAAGTAAATCTCAGCACAGACAGTGTCACGGGCAAGCGCTATTAGGGAGTCTCCGTGGTGCGGGGAGCGTCCCTCTGTCTTGTTGCTCTGTGCTCTGCCACCCTGCCCTCCAGTTTTTGTAATCTAAGGCAGCTGTTTCCGTTCCAGCCATCACATCTGCATCCCATTCAGGTTGTGGGGAGGGCAAAGACTTCCGCTGATCTCCCCGTTGGTACATAGCTGTGTAGCTATCCCCGGCTAGGAGGACTGGGGGAGGTGCAGTCAGGCTAGGGGCCTGTGACTAGCTCAAGTAGAACATCCGCTGCTGAAGTAAGGTGGGGACAGTGGTTGCTGGGAGACTCATCTGTCTCTACCATAGTGACATCCTCCATCAAGACTGCTGGGGCTCATGGCAATACAATAAGGGGCCTACAGGGGCAACTGGGAAGTGTCCCTGAGGTTCATTCCAAGATATGGAACTCGGATTTGTGCTGTTTAATGGAGAGCTGCCGGGGGTCCTCCTGGAAGTCCTTCTTCTGGTCAGCCCACAGGGAAGACTGTTCCATCCATGTAAGTTCCCTTCAGTTCCTAGCAGTCACCTTAGCAATGTCACAGGGAAGGTCATTAGACAACTGTGGGGAGTCAGAACTGCTTTCTCTGTCACTCAGTTCCTGTCTCACGCTGTTCCTCATAAATGTGTGCTGGAGCCGGAAGCAGAGGGCTGTCTCCCGTCTGTGGACTGCGTGAGGAGGCGGCCTCAGCGCAGCTCTCCAGCTCCTCATCCATTCGATTTAATCCTCTGTTTGTCCAGAAGGATCAGGAAGCTTGGGAGGCAGAACCTGTCTTGAGCCGCAGAACAGGCTTCCTCTAGGAAGGGAGGTGTTGAATCACGTGACCACGGACTTCTAATCAGTGTGGCTGAGGAAGCACAGGAAGCACCAGGTTGCAGAACATGGCAGTTATGACCTGAGATGGGGCAGGCATTCTTGGATGAGGTCAGGGAACCCTAAAACACATCGGCAGCAGGGCATGATACACACACACACACACACACACACACACACACACACACAGAGCAAGACTTGCAAAGGGGAGCAGGCTGCCCAGGCCCAGCCATCCTGAGGTATGTATGGCCCCTCAGTGGTAAAGGAGAAGATCTTGTAATCCACACACCAGGATACAAGTCAGCCATCTTGTATCTACAAGATAACCAGGCTTAAAACCAATGATGAGGGCTGGAGAGATGGCTCAGTGGTTAAGAGCACTGGCTGCTCTTCCAGAGGTCCTGAGTTCAAATCCCAGCAACCACATGGTGGCTCACAAACATCTGTAATGGAATCCGATGCCATTGGAACGATGCCAATGGAATCAGATACCTTCTGGTGTGTCTGAAGATAGCTAGCTACAGTATACTCACATAAATAAATAAATCTTAAAAAGAAAAAAAGCAAACAAACAAACAATGAGGAGGACAATAGAGCAGGTCCTGATCAATTGTGTCACCAAATCACCAGGGTCTGTTTGCCTTGCTTCCTCTTGAGGCCTGGACCCCTCAGGTGGCTCAGCCAAACTGAAGCCAGGTCCTGCCTTCCAAGCTTCCTGAATGACCTTGAGGACAAGTGATCTTTCTGAGCCCAAGCAAGGTGTCCTGCCTCAGTGGCCATGGGCAACTCTCTTCAGTGCTTGGGTGGTCCCAGTGTGAGGACACCTTGATGACATAAGACCTCTGTGTGTCTGTCCTCCCCGACCCCTGTCCTGTTGCTAGACCCCCAGCCACTTGCTCACAGGCCTTTCCTCACTCCTGAAAGCATCACTTTCTTAGAGAAGAGACTCGGGAACCATGTGCCAGCCTTCGTACAGGGAGGCCTCGCTGTGGAAATGTGTTCCACGGACAAGGATCCTCTGAGGAAGAAGTTGTCTCTCCACCGATAGCTTTTAGTGACAAGAAGACATCCTTGCTCTTCTGCACCATGGCTTGGGAACACTGACTTTGAGATTGTCCAACTGTGCCACACCTTTCAGGTACAGGTGGTGAGATGGAAGGGACTTTGTCCCTGAACCCATCTGTCCTCCATAAAGGACCCATGGCTGTCCCCAGTGTGAGAGACATTTGATACTGTCTTTTTGAGTTTTGCTTTGTTGGTTGTGGCTCAGACATGGTCCTCCCACCTCAGCCTCCAGAAGAGCTGGGATTCCAGATGTGCACCACAGCACCTGGTGCTGCGAGAGATTTTAATTCTTAACGGAGATGTGTCCCAGGTCACCTTTTCATAAGACGGCTGCCAAAAGACCTGAGGGACAGTAGACAGAGCACAGATCACATACCCACGTGAAGCCAAATCACTGCCTTGGCTCCAGGTAGGTTTGTGATCTGAGTCCTCAGTTTCACTACTTAGAAAATGGAAGTTCGGAGCTAGAGAGATGGCTCAGTGGTTAAGAACACTGATGGCTCACAACCATCTGTAATGGGATCTGATGCCCTCTTCTGGTGTGTCTGAAGACAGCTATAGCGTACTCACATATATAAAATAAATACATCTTTAAAGAAAAAAAAAATGGAGGTTCAGGTACTGTGGTGCACATCTTTAGTACCAGCACCCAGGAGGCAGAGGCCGCTGGAGTTCCAGGATAGTCAAGGTATATAGAGAAACCCTGTCAAAAAAAAAAAAAAAAAAAGAGAGAGAGAGAGAGAGAGAGAGAGAGAGAAAACAGGTCTCTAGAATGGCTGGCCTCAATGTCTGTGGAACACCAGCTTGGTGCCGTGCCAGCACCACAAATACCGCCTTCCCCTCTTCTCCCTCCTGGCTCCCAGCCTCACCTTGACGTGGTCCATTTCACCTCCTCTCACTGAGCTTTATCCTGTTCCCTAACCACCTACTGTACCCTGTACCCTGTACTCTGTAGCTAGTACTGTGTACTCTGTAGCCAGTACCCTGTACCCTGTACTCTGTAGCCAGTACTGTGTACTCTGTAGCCAGTACCCTGTACCCTGTACTCTGTAGCCAGTACTGTGTACTCTGTAGCCAGTACCCTGTACCCTGTACTCTGTAGCCAGTACTGTGTACTCTGTAGCCAGTACCCTGTACCCTGTACTCTGTAGCTAGTACTGTGTACCCTGTAGCCAGTACCCTGTACCCTGTACTCTGTAGCCAGTACTGTGTACTCTGTAGCCAGTACCCTGTACCCTGTACTCTGTAGCCAGTACTCTGAATAGGTATAGCTACTGGCTGGGATGTTCTGTAAGAGTCACCTATGCTAGGAGAAGGGGCGGGTAGGGGTCTGTGTGGGACTGAGGGTGACTATGGTGGGGCCATCTGGTGTAATCATCTCTGGCAAGCCACTGTGCTGGTGGGTGCTAGGGTCTGAGAACTCTGCCTGGCCTGTGATCCCCAAGGTCCTTCCTGCTCTCAGAGAAAACCGAAGCCTGAGAAGTCGCTGTGGTTGAAATTATGATTTACGTCTAGAGGGTACTAGTGTTGAAACTCAGTCCCCACAGGGTGGTTTTGAAGGTGGGGATTTACTACACTCTGGAGAAGTGAGGCTCTGGGGAGCTATCACCAAGGAAACCAGGACAGGACCCTGCAGCTTTTATACGAAGCCCACTGTGGTGGTATATACCAGTAATTCCAGCACATAGAGGCTGAGGCACAAGGCTCACAAGATCAGCCTGAGCTGGATAGAGAGACCCTGTCTCTTCTTATGTGTATACTTGTGCACATAAGTACCAGAGTGTGCATAGATGTGTGCATACACATGTGTAGATGTGTGTCAGTGCATGTGCATTTTTTACACACGAGTGCAAACACCTGTGTTAGCTTGTGTACCTGAATGCAAATGTTTGCACTTACGTATGTGACTTTGTATTTGGGCACATTTATCTGTATGTGAATGTGCATTCATGCATGTGTGTTCTGTATGTGTACACTTGTATAATGTGCATTAGTGTGTAGGAACACACATTCTTGTGCACACCTATATTCAAATATGTATGTGTGTGGTGTATTTTCAACTTTGTGTATTTGTGTGTACACCTGTGCCTCGTTTGCATGGATGTGTGTATACATGTATGCACGTGTACACGTGTGTGTGCACATGTGTCTTTGTGGCCGTGTATGTTTCCATACATGTACAGGTGTGTCTATGCCTATATGTGCATGTATACATGTGCTTGCATGTGTGCGTGTGACCTGGAGTGTGGGTGCATGTGAGGTACATGTATGTGTACCCCTCTGTGTCTATGTTCTGAAGGCCTGTATGCTTCAGGACCTGCTAACAAGAAGGTGATCATCAGTCAGAGATAGCCCCTCTCACCTGGAGCAGAACCTGAACTATACTTACCCAGCCTGCTGTGATATTAGCAACTGGAAGGAACAGGGACAGAGTTACAGGTGACAGCTCCTTAAATGCCCTTGATCTGAACGAATGCAATCTTTTGCCACCTCAAAGATGTCACTGGAGGTCCCCTAGGGGACTCCAAGAATGAGCCCACATACCTCCCTCAATGCTGCAGCTGGGAGTTGGGCTATCACAGGCCTGTGGACCTGGCTGTCACCTGGCTGTCACAGGCCTGTGGACCTGGCTGTCACCCAGCTGTGGAAAATGCTATCATAGGCTGTCGATCCTGCAACATGTTACCCCATGGTGAACTCAGAGCAATGGGCTAGCCAGTCACATTCCCAGAGTCCCTACTCTCTCTAAAGGAGGTAACAAGAGATCTGTTGGCATCTGTTTGTATGTCAGAGTGTGGCAGCTTCTCTCCCAAGTTTGGGGACACTCTTGCTTTGTGAGTCCTGAGAAGCAGGCTGACTGAATCTGCCTCCTCTCAGCCACCATGAACCATCCTCAACATGGCTGCTCAGGTTCCTGGGAAGGGGTGGGGCTCAAGGGACTCCCATGAGTACTTGCAACCCTGTTTTCTCCTGTGTCATACCTGCATGGTAACATGATCTGTGTCTAGAGGCAGTGACAGAACCTGTAAAACAGACAAAGCTTGTGCAGACCTCAAACTGTGTCCTGGGTCCTGCTCCCCAAAACCTGCTCTGGGCCAGAGCACCCTAAGTGAATGCAGCCTCTGACCTGAGAGAGCTCATATTCTATAGGTATAAAAGTCAGTAAAGGAGGCTGAAGAGATGGCTCAGAGGTTAAGAGCACTGCCTGCTCTTTCGGAGGTCCCAGGTTCAATTCTCAGCACCCACATCGTGGCTCACAATAGTCTGTAACTCCAGTTCCAGGAGATCTGCTGTCCTCTCCTGACCTCTTCAGATATCGTGCACACACCTGGCACACAGACATGTATGCAAGAAAAACACATGCAGGAAGGAAGTAAATCTTACATGTTCTGTTGTGAGCCTAGTCTTTAACAGCTGAGCCAGCTCTTCATTTCAGAAGCAAATAAATCTTAATGAATGAAAACTTGGAGAAGCCAAATAAGATATCTCTGAGGGAGAGACTCAGAGTGTGGGATAGCCTCTTAAAGGAGTGACCCCTTACTGAGTAGTCAACATACAGCCCAGGCTAGCCTCATACTTACTTGTGGTTGAGGATGGCCATAGTTCTGGGATTCTAGGCATTTGTACCAGGTCTGGTTGAGGAGCCATCTTTTGAATGGATCATAGGGAAACACATTTTAAGGACAGGAGACACCAAGGCCCTGAGACAGACAAATGTTGATGATTTCCAGAGCAGAGAGAAGAAGCCCAACAGACAGAAACCCAGTAAACAGGGAGAGAAACGAGAGAGCAGCAGAGGGGGTGGGACGGGGGATCAGACCACTGCCATCTGGAAGGGTTTGTTTAGGTGACAGGCATCACAGACTGAAGAGGCATCCTTCCAACATGTCATAAACACCTAGACCCCATCCAGGGCTGTGCTCCCCCGTTCTTATGATGTGGTACTTGCCCTTAAGCTTACAATGTGGTTTATGGAGCCCTAGCTATTAGGTCTGCTTGCCAGACAGGATAAGGATAAGAAAAAAGTTAATAGGGACAGCAGTTTAATTGAACTTTCCCCCCCAAAGACCCCATTAGAACCCCAATAGCCAGTTGTTTCTTTTCCATCTTGCTTTTGTTTGCTGGTTATATTGCTTACTCAATGCTCCATTAGTGAAGAGGAATTCGGAATGCACGTTGGCTAGACAACGCTCGATTCTGGACCACAGAGCCTTGTACCTTGTGGTAAGAGTCCCAACATTCATTCTCTCTAGCTGGGCACCAGGGTGTCCTAAGCATGGGAGTGACAGGGAAAGAGGCAGACATCTCCAGGTTGTCCCCACAGAACCACCACAGCACAGAGCTGAGGGTACCTGAATTCACTTTCTGCCATAAGAAAACATTTAGTCTCTCTCAGGCCTAGAGTCTGAAGCCACCCTCCTGGAGACACTGGGAAGAGCCTTTCCGGTCAGCCTCTTAGCTCCTAATGACTCCTGGGCATCCCTGGCCCTCCTTGGCCTAAGGACTTCAGTCCAGTCTCTGCTTCCATGATCACATGACTTCCTGGGTCTCATTTTCTCTGTCTGGCTCTTGCCCTCAAGTGATAAAGACAGCAGCTGGACTGTGGTGGCCAAGCCTTTAATCCCAACAGGCAGGTGGATCTGAATTCAAGGCCAGTCTGGTTTACAGCGCTAGTTCCAGGATAGCCAGGGCCACACAGAGGAACCCTGTCTAAAACAACAGCAACCAAGATGGCAGCCATTGAATCAAGCTTCTCTAATCCAGGGAGACCTTGACTCTTGCCTGTAGAGACTCTGCTTTGCAGGAAGGGCACCTTTGTAGGTACTGGAGAATGGGACTGGACATACCTTTAGGAAGGCTGAGCTTAAAGCCACCGCAGATGCCCAAGGATCTGAATGTCCTTCCTGCTCCTCCCCTAAGTGCCAGCCAGGCCTTTAGCCTGAGATTTGAAGAGACAGGTTTATTTTCAAATTCTCAACCCACTGCAGGGACCCCATTCGTCACTAGTCTCTAAATCATAAGGGCCCACATTATGGGCTGGAAAGATGGCTCAGCGGTTAGGAGCACTGGCTGCTCTTCCAGAGGTCCTGAGTTCAATTCCTAGCAACCACATGGTGGCTCACAACCATCTGTGATGTCCTCTTCTGATGGCGTTTGGAGACAGCTACAGTGTACTTATATATAATCAATCAATCAATCAATAAAAAAGGGCACATTGTGCCTCAAATGCAGTTTGTTGAAATTTCTTCTGTTGCTCTCCTTGGCACCAAACCCTGTGCCTTGCATATATTCTCCCACTGAGCTGTGTCCCAAGCTGGGTTTCACTTGCTTTGTGTTTATTTCTTTTACTCTTCTTATTTTGAGGCAGGGTCTCAAAAGGTTACCCGGGCTGACCCAGACTCCATATAGCTCTGGCTGGCCTTGAACTCTTGAGCCTCCTGTCTTAGCCTTCCAAGTTCCTGGGGCTACAAGCATGTTCCACCTGACTCCCACACACTTTTTGAGCACTGACCAGGTGAGGGAGAGCCTTGGTCCACAGGGACAGAGGTGACTCGCTTGTTCCTGTGTGTCAGGGGCTCAGGTTGAAGCAGAAGCAGCCATCCGAGGCAGCCTGGTTGCACATGCCTGAAATCCTAAGCACTTGAGAGGTAGAAGCAGGAGTGTTGGGAGTTTAAGGCCAGCCTTAGCTACATAGCAAGTTCTAGGCCAACCTGAGCTTCTTGATGGAGACCCTGTGTTAAAAATCAACTGGTGCAGTGGTAGTGCACACCTTTAATCCCAGCCCTTGGAGGCAGAGACAGGATCTCTGTGAGTTTGAGGTCAGTCTGGTCTACAGAAGCCAGCCAGGGCTAAGAGAAACCCTGTCTCGAAAACAAAATAAAAACCAACAAGGGTGTGGGGGGCTTGATTTCCTTTTTAAAAAATTTTAAACTTTTAATTTTTTAAGATTATTTTCTTTTTATTTATGTGTATGTGCATGCCCACAGAGACCAGATGCCTTAGAGCTGGCGATACAGGTGGTTGTGAACCTTGCAATGTGGGTGCTGGGAACTGAACTCTGGTCCTCTGCGGGAGTGGTAAGCACTGTTAGTTAACAGTGAGCAGTCTCTCCAGCCAGAGCTGGCCTTTAGGAAACTGTTTTATTTGAAATGTGAATGCAGTCTGGTGATAGCAGGAAATCCCAGCAGATCCCCCCCACCCCATTTTCTTTTACTCATGCCCCTCAGCCCACCCTAACCCTAGGGCTCCAAAATGTGCTCATGGGAAATGCTTGTCAGAACCATCCTCTGCCACTCTGAAGGCATACAATGGCCAGGGCCTCTGTCCCAGCTTCCACTGGCCTCAGGCCAAGAGCTGGCTGGGCAGTTGGCCGCTCAGCAGGAAGAACATAGTTTGATCTGCTGTGTCTGCAGCCTGATTAATGATCCATGATGCCCAGGGCATCACCGCAGCTGAGGTAGTCTTGGGAGCCTTTGACCTCTCTGATGCTGCCTTCTGTGAGGTGCTCTTGGGACAGCTCCAGGAAGTGCCGAGACAGCTCACTGGCTTTCCCAGTCTTTCTGCCAGCCACTTTCCTGGCCTGCTGTAAGTGTTGGCCCCAGATGCTCCTCTGAGGGAGACTGGAAAGAACCCAGCCTGCTGTGGTATCAGCATCAGCCACACAAGGAGATGCAAAATTATCCCCCGAGGAATCCCTTGCGTCTCTCCTCCATCTGGTGACCGCAGTGAGAGCACAGCTGTTTCCTCCTCTGCTCATGCCTCTAAATGTCTGGGTTCCATTGCCTGTGTCCCGCCTCTGCCAACAGACTAGCAATTCTCCAAGATTGTCGACTACCTTCTTCCTAGACATTTAAGACCTAGATGTTATAGTTGTTTTTCTCTTTTTTCTTAGGGCAGATCAGAGATTATGTGTCTTCTGTGATCTAGGCATGGTCCTTGAAACAAAGGCTTTATCTGGGGCTTCTCAATCCTGTCCCCAAGGCTGAACTTGGCCTTGGTTATGATCCCCAATATTCAGGGTCACAGGACAAGCCACTGGCTTGTCATGGACAGGGCAGGACTGAGCACGCAAGAAACAGGTGTGGATTTGACTAGGGTCAGACCTGTTGAAGAATGGCTTGGGACAGCGCTTCCAAGGGTGGTCCAGGAGTTCTCAGGCCTATAGCAGTAGGTTCAGTGCTCTGGGCCAGGAGGATATTGGGATGTTTGGGTAAGGGAGAGGCAGAGGATGATGTCCAGCTTGCCTGGATCTTCACACCACCTCTGGGCTCTGTCTCTGTCCCCACAGGAGGACAACCATAACTACTATGTGTCCCGTGTCTATGGCCCCGGTGAGCAACGAACCAGAGATCTGTGGGTGGATGTGAGTGTGGCCAACCAGAGCCACATGAAGGTCCACAGGATCCTCTCAAGTTCTCACCGACAGGCTTCGGTGAGTGCCTAGGTCTAACAGAACAGCCTGGGCTGAGAAGCTTGGGGCTAGGCCAGCGATGGCTGTCTGGGAGTACACTTGATTATGGCCTGAGATTTATAATTGATCTGGGTTCAGTCAGAGGAAGCTCAGTGGGGTACCCAGCTATAATCTAAGGGGCCCCTACCCTAGATAAGCCTGTGTTTCCATTGTTCAGACAAGTCTGGTGCAGGGAGGGTGACCGATGTTTGGTTGGCAGTGCCACCCATGGGGACTCTCTCCTGTCCCTGCAGAGAGTGGTCTTGTCCTTTGATTTCCCTTTCTATGGGCATCCTCTGCGGCAGATCACCATAGCAACCGGAGGTAAGGACAAACCAATGAGGTGGAGGGAGGACTTGGAGGTCTCAGCCTGATTCAGGAAGGCTTTTGAGGGACTTGCTGAAAGCGTGGATAGGTGGGTTAGGGAGGGACTCAGGGGATGCCTTGAATGTCCCCCTGAAATTAGGTGACCTGTGTGCCTGCCTGTGTGAGTCTGAGCACGTGTTCATTCCTCTGGATCCAAACAGACAGCATGTGTACTTCTGGGGTTTCTGTGTCTGAGACCAGGGGAGTAAGGACTTGGGTCCCCATTAATGAGGAGCCTTTCTGACTTTCCTACATAGGAGAGATTGGATATCATTTCTTCCTTCTCCTACCCTTTGTGCTCTGTGCCTCTCCAGAGATAGGAGGCAAGCATTTACTAACCTAGGCCATTTTTCTATCTCACCAAGTCCTGAGGCCACTGGGTAGGAAGGGGTGGAGGCCATCAGACTCTTTTCTGGCCCCTGCCAGTGGTGGTGGAGAACCCTAGAGATAGCCCTGTGAACCATCTCTGATGACACCTCCAAACTTCTCTGTCCCTAGGCTTCATCTTCATGGGTGACGAACTCCACCGGATGCTCACAGCTACTCAGTATGTGGCACCGCTGATGGCCAACTTCAACCCGGGCTACTCCGACAACTCCACAGTTGCTTACTTTGATAATGGTGAGGTCCGATCTCAGAGTATAGTTCACCCGGCACCACGGTGGGTGTTTCTGGTCTAACCACATCCTGGGAACCCTCGGTTCACAATCACACGGGCAGGCAGCCACCTTTCATTCTACCCTATGCTGTCTTTTCTGCAAGAAGGGGACTAATGGGGTGCTGCCTAGCCTTGTTAAGCCAGATGAAGATGTCAGAGCCTTCTGGGAGACCTCCTCTCCTTCTCACGCTCATGAGCACCTGCTCACGTAGGAGATGTTTTCCTTTTGTTTCCAGGAGTCAGGAGAAGCAAGAAAGAAGTGTGCATATCGTAAGGGATGAACAATTAGGGGACCTGGAGCAGAAACAGGATCTTTTGTGGCCTGTCTTAGTTAGGGTTTTATTACTGTGAACAGACACCATGACCAAGACAAGTCTTATAAATGACAGCATTTAATTGCGGGTGGCTTACAGGTTCAGAGGTTCAGTCCATTATCAAGGTGAGAGCAGGGCAGTATCCAGGCAAGCATGGTACAGGAGGGGAGCGAAGAGTTCTACATCTTCATCCAAAGAAAGCCAGGAACAGACTGAGCATCCTCAGACAGCTAGGGGGCGTGTCTCTAAGCCCATCTCCAGAGTAACACATTTCCTCCAACAAGGCCACATCTTCTAATATTGCCACTCCCTGGGCCAAGCATATGCAAACCATCACAGGGTCTCTATGACTTGGAAACCAGGCTGGTGTCCGTGAGTTGCCTAGTTCCTGCTTCTCAGACTCACAAATGGCTCCCATTTCTGACCACATATCTGCTGGGTCCCCTGCACTGACTTCTTGTTCAGCCAAGTCTCTGCTCTTCTCCCCAGGGACCGTGTTTGTGGTTCAGTGGGACCACGTTTACCTCCAGGGCCGGGAGGACAAGGGCAGCTTCACCTTCCAGGTGGCCCTTCACCGAGATGGCCGCATTGTCTTTGGCTACAAAGAGGTGAGTATGTTTTAGAGCCTCTCACTCAGCCAGCAAAGATTTGTAGAGGAGCTGTAGAGTGGTGGGGCGGGGCTTGGTGGAGGCGGGGCTTGGTGTGGGCGGGGCTTGGGGACCAGACAGCTCTGGGCTTATCTGGAGTTGGTGCTTATGCAGGTACAAATCTCCTCAAGAGAGATGATTACAAAGGTGACACTGACTTGCCGCTATGACACAAAGGCTTCTGGTGCTAAACGCCTGCTGTGGGGACCTCCACATCATCAGAGGGAAGCTTTTCAGAGGAAAAGAATTTTAAAACCGCATGATGAATAGGGGTGGCGGAAGCAAAGATATGAGTATATCCAGGAGAGAGAAAGGCGTGTACCAAGGTCCTGTGGCAGGACAGAACATGGTTTATACAAAGCACTAGCACATATGGTTGTCAACCTGTGGGTTAGACCGTTTGGGGCTATTGAATGACCTTTTCCCAGGGGTTTTCCTAAGAGCATGAGGAAAACACAGATACCTTTGTTCATAACAGTAGCAAAATTACAATAATGAAAGTAGCAACAAAAATAATTTTATGGTTGGGGTCACCAGAAGAGGAACTGTATTAAAGGGTCGCAGCATTAGGAAGGCTGAGAAGCAGTGCAATGGAAGGAAGCCTCTCCGGAGTGATGGGCCAGGGGACAGCATGGGACAGGGAACAACTAGCTGGCAGACTGTTGGGGACTTAAGGGAATGCTGGGAGATGGTTTGGGAAAGTCACACAGCTTGGACTTGGGAGACGAGAGAACTGGACAGATATGAGAGTCACTGGCTCGACTCACAGTATTTGGAGACGGCTGAGAAGAGACAGTAGAGGAAAGAAAGGCAGAAGCCAAGAGCAACTCCTGGCCTGTGGCGAGCTAGAGGATCCTTTCGGAGGAAGCGCCGGAGTCCTAGAGCGTGGTTGCAGGTCCTCGAGCTCTGAGCAGATGGCTGGGGGTGGAGCTGAGGTGACCACAGAGGGTTCCGGGTGGATGGCAGGTGCCTCTTCTTCCTGCTGCAGATCCCCATGGCTGTCCTGGACATCAGCTCGGCCCAGCACCCCGTCAAGGCAGGCCTGTCTGATGCTTTCATGATTCTCAATTCATCCCCAGAGATGCCAGGTGAGTCTCCAGAGGCCTGTGTCTGACCCAGTTCCATTTGCACCTGGCTTTCCTTGTCATGGCAAAGGGGGTCATTTTTGCTTAGCTGTGTCTAGAGAGAGCCTCTGGCCCAGCTGCTAAGAAGGGGGTCGGGAGCCCCTGTACTTAGCACATGCAAAATCTCCAAAGTTCATCCTGTGCCAAGATGAACTCCAGCAGGTAAGCCTTCCAGAATTCAAACAAAATGGCCTCCAACCCAGGGGATTAACAGGTGACCAGGGTGTGTCAGACATGAGCGCTCCCTACCCCAGACCTGCTGTGAACTTTCTCCTTTGGAAAACCATGTTCCCTCCAGTCTCAAATCTGACCTCTGTAATATGGGGGAGGGGAAGTGAAAGGGGATCTTCCTGTAGTGCTGACCTTTGAGGGACCTCAGTGCCTCTCCCACAGCTGTTGTCTGACACCTGGCCCATCAGGACAGTGGGCCTGTGTTAGAATATCTCTTACACTCACCTTTACAACTCAGGAAGTTATAAACCAGCACACCAAGGACTTCTGGAAATGGTGTGAGAACAGAGGACAGCCCAGTGCTGGCATGCCACGGGTCAAAGGCCAAGGACTTTCAAGGCACATGTCATGGTGACAGTGTTTCCAAGACATTCTTCTTATACATTCCTGTTGGATACCATTGCCATTTCTCTGATGCTTAGGTGGTGGTATTGGCTATCAAAGCAGGACCCTATACTGTAGCAGTATTGCTATTCCCCTGACGTAATTGTTGTCTCTAAGGCTTACTGCCTCTGTCTGCTAACCTAGACCTAGTCCCGGAAGCTTCTGGCCTCCAAACAATCTTATCTAGGCCTAGAATGTTTTCACCCTCTGAGAATTGCTGCCGAATACATTCACCCTTTCTACTTCTTTTTTCAAAAAGATTTATTTGTTATGTATACAGTGTTCTGCCTGCAGGCCAGAGGAGGGCATCAGATCTCATTACAGATGGTTATGAGCCACCATGTGGTTGCTGGGAATTGAACTCAGGATTTCTGGAAGAACAGCCAGTGTTCTTAACCTCTGAGCCTTTGGACCAGACCACCCCCTTTTCTACTTCTTTCTGGACTCTGGCTGGCTGGTTAAACTTAGCTGCTCTGGCTCAAACTTCTCTCCAAGCTGACTGATTCAATTCAATCTGGCTTTACTCTTGGCCCCTGACTGAACTGCTCTGTTTGGCCTCATCCTGACCTTGGCAATATGTTCTAATTTTGTGGTTTCTTCTCATTTTCTGGCTTGCTCTGTCTTCACCTTTGTCAATATTGTTCTCTCTCTGCAACCTGTCTCTATATAATTCTCCCAGTAAAACTGTGCTGTCTCTCACACTTCTCCCCTCCTCGCACTGCCCCTCAAGTAGCTTCCTTTTCCTCTCTCTTCCCAGGAGACTTGTATCCTATTCCGTTAAATCTTTCTCTGATTTGTCACTTGGTCTGCCATTCACTTAGACAACACTTTGAAACATGGGTGATTTCTTCTACAAACAAACTTTATCTTCATTGTTTGAAATTAAAAGTATGTGCTAAGGGTTGAGCCACACCACAACTAGAAGAAAAGGATTTTTAATAAATAATACAGTCTTGGGGTTCACATTATGATCCTGCAACATTGCCCATGTCAGGGAAGAGCTCTGCTGCTGAGATTACAGTATTGGTCTTTTACTTCATTCATAAAGTTACATATAGTTTTTCTTCTGTTTTATGAATTAATTTATTCACTTTACAGCCTTGTCACAGCCTCCTCCCAGTCTCACCCTCACAAATCCCTCCCTGTTTTTCCTTCTTTTTAAATTTTATGTTGTTGTTTTTCAAGACAGGGTCTCTTTGTAGAACAGCACTGGACCTTCCTAGAAATCGCTCTGTAGTCCACGTTGGCCTCAAACTCACAGAGATCCACCAGGCTCTGCCTCCTAAGTGCCAGGACTGAGGGTGTGAGCCGCCCTGTGGGTACTGGGAATGAAATCCAGGTGCTCTGGAAGAGCAGCCAGGGTTCTTAAATGTTGAGACAGCTCTCAGATCGTCAAAGTTAATTTTTAAGCTAGCATACAAAGTAATGGTATTCTTATGAGTTTATCATAGGTTCCTTCCTTTTTTTGGCATATATATGGAATATGAGTACACTGTAGCACTCTTCAGAGGGCATCAAATCTCATTACAGATGGTTGTGAGTTACCATGTGGTTACTGGGAATTGAACTCAGGACCTCTAGAAGAGCAGTCAGTATTCTTAACCTCTGAGCCATCTCTGCAGCCCTCTTCTTCCTTCCTTCCTTCCTTCCTTCCTTCCTTTCTCTTTCTTCTTCCTTCCTTCTTTTCTTTCTTTCTTTTTCTCTTTCTTCTTCCTTCCTTTCTTTTTTCCTTCCTTCCTTCCTTCCTTTCTTTCTTCTTCCTTCCTTCCATCTTTCCTTCCTTCCTTCCTTCCTTCTTCCTTCCTTCCTTCCTTTCTTCTTCCTTCCTTCCTTCCTTTCTTCTTCCTTCCTTTCTTCTTTCTTTCTTTCTTTCTTTCTTCCTTTCTTCTTTCTTTCTTCCTTCCTTCCTTCCTTCCTTTCTCTTTCTTCTTCCTTCCTTCTTTTCTTTCTTTCTTTCTTTTTCTCTTTCTTCTTCCTTCCTTTCTTTTTTCCTTCCTTCCTTCCTTCCTTTCTTTCTTCTTCCTTCCTTCCATCTTTCCTTCCTTCCTTCCTTCCTTCTTCCTTCCTTCCTTCCTTTCTTCTTCCTTCCTTTCTTCTTTCTTTCTTTCTTTCTTTCTTCCTTTCTTCTTTCTTTCTTTCTTTCTTTCTTTCTTCCCTTCTTTCTTTCAAGATAGAGTCTCGCTATGCTTCCTGTCTGGCCTTGAACTAGACTCCAGTGGTCCTTCCCTCTTCAGCCTCCCAAGTAACTGGTACTACAGGCAAAAGTATAACTCTCCCTTTCTTTTCAATTAAGTGTGTCTAGGATAAAACTCAAAAGATAAAGTGCAAATTAAGTTTCTGTGCTGTCCTGACCTCTGTCCCCCAGGTTCCCTTCCCAGAGTCACCCAGGGCAAATGGAGCGATCTCCGTGCCTATAGTGTTATCTTTGTATCAGCTCCTTTTCTCTTCCTGTGACAAAATAAATGACAGTGGCAGCCTAAGGAAGGTTGGCTTGTCCTGGCTCACAGTCGGAGGGATACAGTCCACATGGTGAGGCAGTTGAGGCCCCGGGAATGTGGGGTGCTGGTCAGGAAACAGAGAATCAATGCTGGTGTTCAGCTGGGGGTCCTCTTCTTTTCTTTTTACTCAGTCCTGGTCTCTAGTCCACAGACCACACCACTCACACCCTAGGCCGTTCTCCCTTCTCCATCGAAACGTCTTTGGAAAAGCCCTTTAGAGACGTGTCTCCCAGGTGACACTAAATCTAATTTAGTTGATGATGGAGACTAACTTCCCTGCCCTCAGAATCCATGGGGGTTTGGCCCTAAGACTCCTTAAGATCCCAACGTGCATGGCTGTTCAAAAGTACCCACTTCCACAAAGTCCCTGTCCTTTTATCATGTCATGATGTCCAACAATCTTCATACCTTTCCTGGAGGACTGTCTCCTGTCTTGGCTGAATGTATAAGGAGCTGTCTTTGAACTTGTGCACAAGGCAACCATTCTTCCTAAAGCTGAAGTCTGTGGTTCGCCTTGCTCCATGCTGTGTGGCTCTATGCAGGTCCTGTTGTTATTTTAGTCCCAATTCTAATCCTAAATACTAGATTTAGGGTCAGTGAATGTGTCTGTTGTTAAAACAAGTGGAGAGGGACTTGGCATGCAGCTCAGTGGTTAGAGCCTCTTTGTACCATGTGCAGGGCTCCAGGTTCCATCCATTGTCAAGGTATCAGGGGAAGGCACATCAGTGCATCTTTCTGAGGCAGTATCCCCAGATTTCACTGAGTTTTTAAATGGGCCACATAACACGTGCAAGGCCTTGGGCTCACTCCCTGGCACCACAAAAAATTAAAATAAGTCTCAGCCTCTGCTTTTGGGAGTAATGACTCTTCAGTGGCTAAAATGCCAGTCTCTCCTAAGTCTGTTTTGCTCCGCTCAGCAAGCAGGGAATTTACTTGGATTAGCTTGAGCTCTGAGAAGCAGTAACCCCAAATGCCTGAGGCTGAACCCAGTCAGGGAGATCACTCTGCAGTGCTGTTTCTGTGGGTACCCCATAGCCCAAGCTGCTTCTGTCCTGTGCCTGTGTTTAGCTCTTTCCTGCCTGAGATGATGCAGAGGGGAATTCAGTTTTCCTGATATTGAAGGTTCCCCAGAGATCTGTGTGCAACCTCAGCACTCTAGTGGTAGAGGCTGGAGGATCGAGGGGTTCAAGGCCAGGCTGGGAGCTGCTGCCTAGAAAAACGAAACAAACGAAAAGTAGACAACAAAGACAGAAAACCAAATCAAACAAGCAGTCTAGGGAGATGACTCAGTAGATAAAATGCTTACTTAGCAGGCCTAAGCACCCGAGTTCAGATGCCCAGCATCCATGTAGAGCCAGGCATGGTGGCACATGCCAGTAATTGTAGTGGGGGGGGGCGGCCCCTTTGAACTTGACCAGCTCGTGTTGCCCCATCAGCAAACTCCAGGTTCAGTGAGAGACTGTGTCTCGAGAAATGAGGTGGAGAGCAAGAGGGAAATGCTAACATTGACCTCTGGCCTCCACATACATGCAGACATATGCGTCTCCCCCCCATACACACACACACACACACACACATATCAAAACTCGCTCCAGCCATTGAGTCCTGCTGACCGGGAGAACTTCATTTTTGCCCTGGGAGGGGTCTCAGGATGACACCCTTCCTGGGACAGGAAGAAGATGCAGAACGTGGCCAGCTTTCTCACCTTTACTCCCCACTTACATTGTTGCTCACGCTGTGCCCAGAGTCTTCAGAGAGAAGCTGTGCATGTCGGCAGCATCTGCTTGCAGAAGCTCTCAAGTCTTCCATGGTGGTCTGGAGACACTGCCAAACACTCCCTTCACTTGTCTTAAGAAACTTTATTTCTCCAGGCTGCTGGTGGTGGCGGCACACGTCTTGGATCTCAGTGTTCTGGTGTACAAAGAAAGTTTCAGGATAGCTGGGGCTACACAGAGAATCCCTGTCCTCAGAAACAAAAGAAAGAAAAGGGAGGAAAGAAAAAGAAGAAAAAGGAAGAAGCTTTATTTCATGCAACCGTCAAAACTGACGAACTGTAAACAATGGAGCCAGTTAATAAAGGCCAGACTATCAGAGGAACTGGATGGTCACGTGACCTCCGGATGGCACCTCATGGCCTCAGGAGGCCTTCCTCAGGGCTCACCACTCCTCCCTTCCCAGAACGCCCTTTCCACTTCTGACTTGAAGCCAGATGTGTGTCAGAAGCCTGTGCTGTATCTCCACACCAGGCTGCCATGAAGGAGGCGGAGGACCCAGAGCTGTAGGAGGGAGAGGGAGCAACCAAAGAGGATGGGGTGGGGAGGAACTGACTCATTTTGACGTTTTACTTTCCTGATAAAAGATCCTTCAGAGAGCCTCACTCGAGGCTGTGTTCCTATGTCCCAGCACTCAGGAGGTAGAGGCAGGAGGATGATTAGTTTAGGGTCATCCTCAGCTGCATTGTGAGTTCCAGGCCTGTTTAGACTATGTGAGGCCCTGTCTCAAAGGGAGTGGGGAGGAGGAGGAGGACAAGGAAAAGTGAGGTGGGGGGGCTGGCTGTCCTGGAACTCTGTTGACCAGGCTGGACCGAAACTCACAGAGATCTGCCTGCTTCTGCTTTTCAAGTGCTGCCTAAAAAAATTATTATTTTCCCCCTGTTAATTTATTATAAGAAAAGTATTCTTAAAGTGCTCTTCCTTGGAGAGTCTTTCCCCAACCCCCACTGACCCAAGGCCCTGCGTCCACTCCTTTCCCCCTTCGTCCTGTCTTCCTGTCTTTGGCCCCTGGAATCTTGCTTTTTCATTCTCTGACTTTTCTTCGCTTTAATGAACGTATCTCCCATTTACTGGACAGCCTAGGTTGGACTCGAACATATGATTCACCTGCTCAGCTTCCTGCCCTGAGCTGAAGGTTTCTCAGGATTTTCTGCTGGGTTCTGATCCTAATTGTTGACTAAATAATTAAATGAGCAAAGGAATCAACAGATGGGTGGATGGATGGATGGATGGATGGATGAACAGATGGACCAATGGATGGACTGAAGGATGGAAACCCATCATTGCACATTTCCAAACAATGATTACAACATGCTAGGGTGACTTTTGTGCCTGGATTTTTACTATATACCAATGGTGATCATTTTCCTCCCTCTTTCCTCTTATCTCTCCTCCTCTCCCTCTCCCTCTTTATCCCCTCCTCTTCCCTTTTCTTCTGAGACAGGATGGCATGTAGCCCAGGTTCAACTTGAATTTTACATAGTGGAAGGTGGAAAGGTGACCCTAAGCTCCTGGCCATCCTTTCCCCCCTCCCCCTTTCCCTCCCCCCCCCCCCCCCAGTCCTAGGATTGCAGGTGAGCACTAACACTCTGACCAGAGCAATGCTGGCCCACTGGTGGCAGGCATGGGAGCCGAGCTGACACGTGAGCCTCTCTTCTGAGCCACTGTCAGGTCTGGATGGGGTAGCAGCTTTCCTTAGACCTCAGTACTTCTCCATCTTGGGAAGTTGAAGCAGAGAGAAAACAGAACATCTCAAACTGTCAGAAGTGTGGCTTGGAGGCTGCTCCCATCTGGGCTCCAGAAATCTGGCCTTGCAGATGAATGTCATTGCCACTGGGTGAGCCACACATGTTGCTGTAATAATTCAAAGGCAATGACTCCAGAGTGGAGTTTAAAGATTCTACTTATAAAAATTAAAATGTCCCAAAGTCATACATATGCTTGAACAGGTACAAGGTGGTGATTGAAGCCTTTCCAGTTCAAGGCAGATCTCTGAGCGTCACCCCATATACTCCCACACTACCATTCATCTGCCCTCCCACAAGCATGGCTTTGTGTGTGTCATAAGCGCATCTGCCATCCCTGGGTTCATGCAAGCCCAGGGCACAGCCTTATCCCTGCCCCATCCTCTGGTGGGAACCTTGCAGCGTTCTCCCTTCCCTGGTTACAGAATGTGCGTGTCTGTTCTTGGAATTCACAAGTGCCCAAGTCCCATGTCACCTTCCTTCTGACTGTGTCTGAGCTCTGTCCTACATCTTTGAGGGTAGGGATTTCCTCACATTCAGCTCTGTTTTCTTTGTGCTCCATTGTTGGATCCGTCTGACTTTCTGAAAACTCTCCTGAAAAGGTCTTGGTCTGTGGTAAGCAGACAGGAAGAGGCTCCCTCTAGGCTGTGGCTGATATAACAGGCAGACAAGGTTTTCAGGACCATCTGTAATCTGTTCATTGATTCACAGCCATGTCTTAAACCCTGTCAGGTAGAAGACCTTTGCCAGGTTAACACTGTCCTCAGAGATCTTGAAGTCTAGTGCAGGGCGGGAACGACAGGGATCTCAGTATTGACCGGGCAGTGTGACAGGTGAGATGCCACCAGTGGTTCTGACTGAGAGAGGGGACAGATCAGCTAAGGCTTGAGGACGGAGACAGAAGAGGGAAGGAGGGTTGGCATTAGACTTGAGGCCCATCGTTCAAAAGAGTGGATTTAGGAGAGATGTCTTCTGGGAAGAGTGGACAGCGGCAGAGCTGCCATGGCCTCACTAGAATTTTCAGTCCTCTACATAAATGTCCCCAGGTCCTCAGGCCACCCTCTCCACATGGTAAGTATCACATTGGGGACACCTTGTAGCACAGGTGGGCCTCAGTTTCCCTCTGGACACATGAATGACAGGAAAATGCCCTTCCTCACCCTGGTACACATAAGACCTCATTCTCACGTGGCTAGGGGTCGTCTGTAAGTAAAAGTCTGTATGGGGAATGTTGGGCATGATGGCGCAGGCATATACTCTCACCAGTCTAGAGGGATATGAGTTCAAGGACAACCTGGTCGAAAGCGAGACCCCGTCTCAAACAACCGTTAGTCTGTGTGAGTTTTGGAATGTAGGCTGATGGTAGGACGCTTGCTTAGTGTGCAGGTTCAGCCCCTGCATAAAAAACCAAAAATAAACAAAAAACTATGTGTGCATTCATATCTGTATATAAAGGTGGCTATTTGTGTGTGTGTGTGTGTGTGTGTGTGTGTGCATGCATAAGTGGATACACTATGGGTAGGTGGGGAGCAGGAAGCTCATTCCCATATACAAGACCTCATTCCCATAGTTTGGGGATTTTGTTTGTTTTTTGTCTTTGTTGTTGTTTTGGATTTTTTTGGATGTTGTTATTGTTTTATAGAGACAGGGTTTCTCTGTATAGCCCTGGCTGTCCTGGAACTCAGTGTGTAGACTAGGCTGGTCTTGTACTCAGATCTACCTGCCTCTGCCTCCCAAGTGCTGAGATTAAAAGTGTGCACCACCATGCTCAATTTGTTTGCTTTGTTTTTGAAAGATAAGGATTCTCTGCCTAGTCCTGGTTGTCCTAGAATTCACTATGTAGAGCAGGCTGGCCTCAGACTCAGAGATCCACCTGCCTCTGCTTTCAGAGTGCTGAGATTAAAGATGGTACCACTACACTTGGCTTTATCCCATAGTTCTTTAAACATTTTAAAAGATTTATTTATTTTGCTATTTTATGTGTTTTAGTGTTTTGTATACATGTATGTATGCATCACGTGAGTGTCTGGTGCCCTCAAAGTTCAGAAGAGGCCCTCAGGTTCCCTGGGACTGGAGTTGCTGGTGGTTGTTAGCCATCCTGTGGGTGCTGGGAATTTAGCCAGGGTCCTTCCATTGTATAAGCAACAAGTGCCCTTAACTGCTGAGCTAATCCCCCAGCCCATTAGAATCTTTCCTGAGGGGATCCTTTCCTCTTAAGACCATGGGACCCCAATAGATACCTGCCACCTACTAAGAGAGTTTTCTTCATTTGAAACAGGGTTTGCTTTTTTTGTTTGTTTGTTTGGTTGGTTGGTTTTTGGTTTTGGTTTGGTGTTTTTGGTTTTTGTTTTGTTTTGGTTTTGGGTTTTGGTGGTTTCTTTGTTTTGTTCTGTCTGCTTGTTTTGTAGTTCAGTCTAGCCTCAAACTCAATATCCCCCTGCCTCAGCCTCCTGGTTGCTGACATGGGAGGCATATGCCACCCCACCTACCTGACTGCCATCATTCCTGAAGCTTGTTTCCACTGCATCTTCTTGCCCAGACCAAAGACTGTTTAGTAGGTGAGCCAGTTAGTTAGTTCTTGTCAACTTCACACAAACTTAGATATATTTGAGCAGAGGGATGTTTGCCTGAGAAGGGACCTCCGTAAGCCTGGCCTATGGGCAGCTATGGTGGGTTTTATTTCTGTTTTTGTTTTTTGAATAATGATTGATGTAGGAGGGACCAGGCCACTGTGGGTGGTGCCTCCCTGGGCAGATGGTCCTGGTTTCTTTAAGAAAACAGGCTGAGTAAGCCATGGGCACATCCAATAAGCAGCTTCTCTTCTCCGGAAGTTGTAAAATGAAGTATCCCTCCCAGTTGCTTCTAGTTATGGTGTTTTATGACAATAGTAGAAACCCTCAGACAGTAGGAAAACAAACCATCATCCCAGCTTTGAATACTGGTCTAATTGTTTACTTTCAAGACAGTTATGCAAATGCTTCCTTTTGTCTCTTGCTCCTCCCAACTCATAGCAGCCTCCAGGCTTAGTTTACAGCTTCGTGGCTTAGTTTAGTGCTGGGATTACAGACCTGTGCTAGGACACCCAGCTGAAACCTGAGCCTTACGTTAAATACCCAGGATCCCCTTATAATGCAGTGCACAGGGACATCTGCCTTCAGACTCCAGGGCAAATGAGATGGTCTGGATCCGAGCAGCTCTGACTTGAGCTGGATAGAGCTGGCCCCAGGGTAGCCAGCACATGGCTGAGTGTTCAGGACTTAGCAGGTGCCCACACTTACGTAAGGAATGAGTAGCTGAGCTGGCTGGGTTCTTCTACAAGTTCCCTCTCTGCTGCAGGTGTCTTCTATTTAAGGCTGTGGAAAGCCTTGGTTGATAATGCATTTTATATATAGGTTGATAATGTGATATATATATATTGATAATGTATATGTGTGTGTGTGTATTTTATGTGTGTGCACCTCAGTCCCCCCCTGTAAAATAAATGGCAGAACAATATCTTGGCTTACTCAAAGCTCAGCCCAAGGCATATGGTGTCACTTCTGACAGAGCTTACACTGGGCAGTACTCCCCTGGGAGCCCTAGGCTACTCCCCCCACCCACTCTTTCCGACTGTTTGACTGAGGATCTGCCTGGGAGGGAAGGAAGGGAAGAGGAAGCAAGATCTCATTATAAACCATCTGGTTCCTAAGCAGGAGTCTCCAAGGAAGGAAGGAGCCTCAGGGATAGTTATCTTCTCTGGCCGGAAAGAAAGGTCAAGATCTTCCCATAGCTCCAGAGAGCCAGTAGGATGTGTGAGCTTGGGACAACTGTGGGGAGAGGGAGATCTGAGATTGGGGTTCTCTGAATTGTCCTTAGAAAGTAGTTGCCTGAACCTCAAGACCCTTTCCACTCAAGAGTTGACAGCCTAGTGTTTCTTGTCACCTTGCTTTCTGGTGATAGCCTACAGGGTGCCAGGCAGTGGCCAGGATGGCAGAGGGTAGGCAAGCCAAGGCAGAAAGGATGCTCGGGTTGCTAGCCAGTGGTCAGGGCCTCTGTGGAGGGTGGGAGTTGGGTTCTTGTCATAGCAACCTCCAAAGCAGGAAGGGACTGCAGAAATTGGTTGAGATTCTCCAACAGGAACTGTGCCATTGGGGGAAAGGAGCAGGGAGGGCAGGAAGGAGGGAACATGTGGGCTTTCTTCCTCTCCATATTTGAGTATATAAACATGAAGTGTTTGGAAATGCTGAAAGAGCCTGAGAATCTCACCTAAAACCAAACAAATGCAGAAATAAAGCAGTCGGGACTGAAAGGAAAGAGACAAGTTTGTCTCTTTAAACCTCAGAACAAACTAGGGCATGGTGGTGGTGACTGTCTTAGTGCAGGTTTTACTGCTGTGAACAGACGCCATGACCAAGGCAGCTTTTATAAGAACAGCATTTAATCAGGGCTGGCTTACAGGTTCAGAGGTTCAGTCCATCATCGTCAAGGTGGGAACTCAGCAGTATCCAGGCAGCCATGGTTCAGGAGGAGCTGAGAGCTCTCCATCTTCATCTGAAGGGGGCTAGAATACTGACTTCCAGCAGCTAGGACTATTTCTTAAACCCAAACCCACAGTGACACACCTACTCTAACAAGGCCACACCTTCTAATAGTGCCACTCCCCTGAGCCAAGCATATACAAACCATCACAGTGACATTGCACTCCTGATAGAATCAGGTACCCTAGATGCAGAGCCAGGCAGATCTCTGTGAGTTCAAGGCCAGCCTTGTCTACGTCAATAGTTTCAGGCCACTAGCCAAGAAGGAAAATACACAAAACTATAACCAAAACAAATTTTAAAAATCCAATGCCTCAAAACATTGCCCTCAGTGGATTTTAACTAGTCTCATTTCTCAGTGTGGCTCATCGAACCTCACTTCTTCATCCAAGGTCACCTGGGCAGAGTGGCAGCAGCCTCTCCTCCTCTTTCTCATGGTCTCAGTCAGGCTCCCAGACTTCATCCCAGGGCAGCAGCAGACCGTGGCTTACAAGGGAGCCGCGTGCGGGCATCGCGAACTGAGGCCCCAGGGCTACATCTCTGTGGTTTCTCCCATTTGCCAGAGGTCTGCCACACGGACACTGAAGCAGTTTCCTCCTGCGTGTGCAGACTGAGGTACTGTACTTTCCAGTGTTTGGGGGCTGCCCTGGCGGCTGGAACCCCAAAGCAGACAGACAAAAATTAGGATCACACCACAGCAACTAGGGTTCAGCCCTAAGTTAAGTAAGTGGGAACAGTTCTGAGGTTTACGACAAGCCATGATGGAACACAGGTGACATCAAGTGACACCGGTGCCTCATCACCCTCCTGACATTTAGGCTCATTTCTGTGTTACAGACACCCCGACTGAGCTCTTCTGTCATCTTGGGAAGTTTTTCTCCAAACCACCTTTAACTGAATGAAAACCTGTTTCTGCCTGCTCTGGGTTCCTGGCGGAAGCCGAGAGGGGCTTGTACTTGGGGAATACTGAGGTGGGCCAAAGATCTGCAGGCAGAGTTGAGGATCAAGAAGGTCCAGGGCAGGTCTGTGCACACCAGTTTCCTGTTTCTCTTCACAAAATGGCTTCCCTCTCAGGCCTTCCCCACAGGACTGAAACTTCCCATTTACAGCCAAGCTTGCTCAAAGAGCAAAAGGGTTCTAGTTCACAGGCAGAAAGGCTCAAAGAAGGTCTCTTATTGGTCCAGCAGTGAGCCAATCACTGCAAGGCAGAACCTTGGAAGGACAGGATCCCTCCAGGGCCACAGGCAGGTAGAAATGGATTGGGCACAGTTGCCCCTGAGGAAAAGCTGTTTCCAGAGGGAGGAAAGAGTTGGGCAGACCAACATATACTCTGGCTCTTCTTGTGCAGAAAGTCACTTCTTAAGGTCAGCAATTGGCTGCTGGCCTTGAGTCGTGATTCTTAGGTAGGCCTGGTAATAGTAGGTATATCAGAACTTTCCAGACTGCCATGTTAGCCCCAGTTCTTCACTTATAATTCTAGTTTTTACTCAAGGCATTGTGACGAGTGTTTCTAGTATATTATCAAAACACAGAGGTTCAAGTGACTTAGCCAAGGTCACCCAGTAGGTCAGGAACGGAGCTCAACTTGGACTTTATTCTCCTGGCTGTGAGGGCAGGGGTGGGAATGGGTATCTTTACAGACAGGCATAGGATTTAGGCTTGGTTCTTGGCTCTGAACCCAACCTAAGCCTCTGCCAGGAGGGGAGAGGTGGGGCATGGTAGGGCACCTGTCTGTCTATGAACATTTTCAGACCTTTCACTGGGGTCACAATTCACAGTCGGGTGAACTCATCACCCATCCAATCAGAAATTAGCAGCTGGGGCAACACAAGAACACCTACAAAATCAACTAATCCGGCTGGAGAGATGGCTCGGAGGTTAAGAGCACTGGCTGTTCTTCCAGAGGTCCTGAGTTCAGTTCCCAGCAACCATATGGTGGCTCACAACCATCTGTAATGGGATCTGATGCCCTCTTCTGGTGTGTCTGAAGACAACTACAGTGTAGTTATAATAAATAAATATATATAATATATTATATATATATTTTTAAAGAATCAAATAATCTAAGTCTGACACAGAGACAGAAGTGTCAACCAGATGACATGCATGGATCTGACCCTGGCCCTCTGCATATAGTAACAGTGTGTAGCTTGGTCTTCATGTGGGACTCCTAACAGAGGGGGCAGTGTCTGTTGCCTGCCTTTGGGACCCATCCTCTAACTGGGGTGCTTCATCCAGCCTTAATAGGAGAGGATGTGCCTAGTCTTTCTACAACTTGGTATGGCAAGGCTGTTTGATGTCCATGGAAGGCTTCCCTCTCCTTTTCTGAGCGGCTTGGAGGCGGGTGAGAAGGGAAACTTCAGGTGTGTCTGCCGGAACAAGCGAGACACACAGAGAGCGTGGACGGATGCTGCAGACAGAGCATCCCTGTAGCATTGGCATCGTTATCTTAGTCTGCCAGGTTCGTTTCCCCCCTCACTGGCTGCATACTGACTTCTGTTGGGGTCCTGGGCACAGTCCTGGGCACCTTCTGACTGTGCTGTGTTCCAGATACAACAAACTCTGCTTCCTTTCTAGAGTCTCGGAGACGGACCATTTTTGAATACCACCGTGTGGAACTGGACTCTAGCAAGATCATCACCACCTCGGCTGTGGAGTTCACCCCATTGCCAAGTGAGCAGGGGCAGTCAGCTAGTCAGCTATTCTAGAAAATGTTTTAGACAAAAACAAAACAAAAAAAATCAACAAAAACAAAACAAAACAAACAAACCTGGGTTCTGATCTCAGGCCCAACCTCCAATCCCTGGGGGACCCAGTCACCTAACTTCTCTGGGCCTAATGTCACCAACCTGCTGTGTATAGAATGGCAACCTTGACATGGTCCAGCTCACTCCAGGCCCGGGTGTGGCTCGTATCTAATCAATACCGTCTATGGCTAGGAACACATATGTGAAACCAGAGATCTTAGCCTCCAGACCAATTGGACAGGGATCTAGAAATAGATCCGGTCTATACTCACCGTCTTCCTCTGGAGAGCCGTCCCTGAAGGCTGCCTTACCGAGTGGCCATGGTTGCTATGGGGCAGTCTATGTAACCAAGGCTGGTTTCTCCTCTGCAGCAATCCTCCTGCCTCTGCCTCCCAAGGGCATGTGCTACGACTGCACCTGGTTCAGAATCCCGTTTTTTTGCATATAGTTTTGTTCCTTCTCTGGTCATTTGGTGCCACCTGCTGCTACCTGAAACTGTAGCCAGTCATGTGACAGTTCTTCTGTTCCGTACCATTTCCAGCTGCACTTTTCTCTTCCCTGGAGGCTCTAAGAACAGATAACAGGGAAAGGACAGGAAGAGCTCTGGGCCTCATCTCAGCCTGGGATCAGCAAGTGTCTTCTCCCAGAATAGGGACCCTGGAGTGACCAGAAGATGAAAGCACAGGTCACAGCCACATATCAAGCTTGTCACCCTCCATGGAGACCAGAAGCCCATAGACTGGGACGTAAGGGTTACCCTAAGACTGGTAAGAGTAGGACTCATGCAGGACTGTAATCCCCTTTGGGAAGTTAATGCAGGAGAACATTGAGTTCAAGGTTAGCTTGGGCTACACAGAAAGACTTTGGGAAGAATCACACTTGAAGTCGTTGAGTATCGTGGAACAAGAATATCCAAGGCCAGGGTCAACTGTCAGCACAGTAGTGAGTCATCCTGGGAGCGCATGTCTAAGATTAAAATCTGGAGCTGGAGAGATGGCTCAGTGGTTAAGAGCACTGACTGCTCTCCCGGAGGTCCTGAGTTCAATTCCCAGCAACCACATGGTGGCTCACAACCATCTGTAATGGGATCTGATGCCCTCCTCTGGTGTGTCTGAAGAGAGTGATAGTGTGTTCACATACATTAAATAAATAAAAAAAAAAAAAAGGCCTAGAGTTTGGGAGGAGAGCAGGGACCTCGGCAGTGAACCTCAAGGCTCAGTCCCTGATTCAAACACAAACCTGTCACTCTCAGCTGCACAACCTACTAACCCTCAGTTCCCCCTATGACACGGGGTAAGGAAAGCTCCTACCCATGGTTTCCCCACGATGCATGACTGGCCTGTGGTGGGTGGTTATTTTTCTTGCTGACAGGACAAAAAAAAAAAAAAACTCTGTAAAGGCAATTTAAGATGGCTGGGTGTACTTGGCTCACAGTTTGAAGGTACACTCCATCTTGATGGCTAACCTGGTGTGGTGAGAACAACTCATATGAGAGTCAGCAGTTCAGAAGCCTGGTTCTCAACCCATGGGGCTTCCACTCAGCAATGGTCCCACACACACGTAAACCAGGGACTCCATTATTGGTTATATCTCTCTGGATAAGTCCTTACAGATACCTTAGAAGTGTTTCTTCTGGGTGATTCAAAATTCAGTCAAGTAGAAAATGGAGAGCAATTATGCCAGGGACCAAAAGCCAGAAGGAGGGGTTACAAAGAAGAGGGGAGGAGGAATTGTTCTCCAATAAACCCAGCACTCAGGAGCCAGAGGCAGGGGATCTCTGGGAGTTCAAGGCCAGCCTGGTCTGCATGCTAAGCTCCAGGACACCCAGGGATACACAGCAGAGAGACCCTGTCTCAAACAAAACAAAAATGGGGGGAGATTCAATAATGACGTTCAAGGTCCCCCAAATCAGAAACACTGCAGTTCAGGAAGGACCCTGAATTCAGAAGCTGCACCTCAGGAAGCAGTTACATGATGCTGACAGCGCTACCTCCTCTCTTGCAGCCTGCCTCCAGCATCAGAGTTGTGACACCTGCATGTCCTCCAACCTGACCTTCAACTGCACTTGGTGCCACGTCCTGCAGAGGTTTGTGTCCAAGTTCGGAGGATAGACCGTGGGAGGATGGTGGGGATGGGTAGGGGGTAGTCAGAGTCCGCTGACAGCCTTAGACCTCACTGCACACTGTCTCTGCAAGCATTAGGATCTCTCTGTCCATTGTCAGTCTGGCTCTTAGGACAGGAATGTCACAAGTAAGTTTCTCTCAAGGCTTGTGCCTGATCCAGATGGATGTGTACAGTACGACCTGAGGTGGCCAGGCTTCTGAAAAGCCATCCAGAGACCCCAGAGGCTATAGATCTTCCTAGCTCCCAGGAAAGCTGGTTCATTCTGAGCCAGGGCATCACAAAGAGTAGGTCATAGCTGTGGTCATAGCTGTGGTCACACCAGGATCACTGGCTTCTTTCATCAGAATTTCCAGAGAGACCCCAGGCCTGTGTCTTAACATGACAACCTATTTATAAGCAACTGACAGGCCATAACACAAAAGCTCATCATTACTGGGTGAGCTCCATGCCCCCCCCCAAAACTACCCCAAGATCCCTCCTAGGCTGGAACAGGGTTTTCTGAAAACCAGCAGCATGTATACTACAGGTATCCATGGTTACCCAGGAAGCTACAAAGCTCTGCTTGCTTGTGGAAGCTCAGGACATTCTGGATGAGATTCAGTTTTGTGGTTAAAGTTCTTAAACCCAACTTATGGGTTCTGTTCTGGAATCATATCCTTATAGATTAGATTCATAATTCAACCTCTGTTCTTCTAGCCAAGATAAATAAATTTTGGGGAAGGACTTCCTTTGAGGACGATGACTCTCCGGAGATTGTGAAACCCTACAAGTTCCAAGAGCCTTTGAAGCCATCTTGAAAATGGCAGAATCGCAGGCTCCAAGTCTCTGCGTGGCTGTTGTACAACTGTCAGCATTTTCTTTGCTTCCTCCCAACATCCCAGAGCAGAAATAGAAGCTCTTGATCCCAGAGGCTGCTGGGCTGGCACACTGGCAGACAAACCACCCATCAGGGAGACTCAGCATTCCTACTGTCCTTCCCTCCAGCTGTTCCTTTACCCTATGAAATGGCCTAGCATTTGTGACCCAGGGAGACATGGGTGTGGCACACACTGGTACTGCAGCTCCTGTAATCTCAGATAGTATTTTACCAAGCATACCCTTAGGAGAAGAGCTACAGAGCCCCAGAAGTAACTGGCATAGACCCTTAGCTGTCTTCCAGGACTTGAGATTTACTGCCTGTGGACTGTGAGAACCACATGGAAGGCTGGACGGGGTGTGTGTGGTGGTGTAGGCTTTTAATCCTCGCACTTAGAGGAGACAGAGATAGGCAGATATATCTATGATATTTAAAGTCACTCTGGCTTACATTGTGGGTTCCAGGACAGCCAAGGCTACATAGTGAAAGCCTGTCTTAAAGAAACAAAACAAATCAAGCCAGGTCAGGCTTGGAGAGATGAGTCAGCTGTTAACCCTGGCTGCTTTTCCAGAGGGACACTATTCAAATCTCAGCACTCATTGCTGTCTGCAATTCCAGTTCCAAGGATCTATCGCCCCCTTCTGACCTCTGCAGGCACTGCACACATGTGGTACACAGATAATTCATGCAGGCAAAACACCCATGTATGTAAAAAAAAAAAAAAAAAGAAAGAAAGAAAGAAAAAAAAAGAAAAGAAAAATCTTTAGAAAGAAAAATCTGGTCATGGTAGCACAAACCTAGAATTCCAGCACTTGAGAGGAAGGCATCTTTAGTTATGTAGTGAGTGTGAGACCAGAAACCTACAAAATGTGATCCCAATGGTCCAAGATCTCAAGAGCATGATTTTGGAGTGCTTTGTTTCATACATTTTCCTTCCTTCTTTCCTCCCTCGATTCTTTCCTCCCTCCCTCCCTCCCTCCCTCCCTCCTTCCCTTCCTTCCTTTCTTTCCTTTTTAGATTTTGTTTATTTTGTGTATGCGAGTTCACTGTAGCTGTCTTCAGACACACCAGAACATGGCATCAGAGCCCATTACAGACGTAGTGAGCCACCATGTGGTTGCTGGGAATTGAACTCAGAACATCTGGAAGAGCTGTCAGTGCTCTTAATCACTAAGCCATCTCTCCAGCCCCATTTTTTAAAAAAATATTTATTTCTATTTTATTTGTATGGGTTTACTTGTGTGTATTTTCATGCAGTGCCCATGGAAGCCAGGAGATGGCGTTGGATCACCTGGAACTGGAGTTACAGGTGGTGTGAGCTACCGTGTGGGTACTGGGAATTGAACTCATGTTCTCTGCCAGATCAGCCAGTGCCCCATCTCATGCATTTTTAAAGCTGAGGAGCATTTTCTGAGCCTTGGGGTGATGCCTGAGATGAGCTCACATGGTCCCTGGGATCCTGTGGCTGCTGCCAGCCATGATTCAGCATCCAACCAATGCTGAGCCACAGGAAAATGGCTTCCGCAGACAAAGCAAACCCTCCCTTCACCACCATCTCCTGATAGTGGCCACACCCAAACTTAGAGACAGACACTGCAATGAGACCCAGAGTTCCTGGGTATGAAGATGCTGGCCATGTGGGGGAATCTGGGGGCTCTGCTGATGGGTTGTACCTCTGTGACGGAACAGAGATGCTTCATCAGAGAGTACAAGGAGCTGAAACCATTCATTTCAGACAGACACCACAGCACTGGACTCACTCCAGCCCTGGCTTCCCCCAGCCAGCTCTCTGGAGCCTCAGAGGGTTAATCCCAGGTCCCTGAAAAGCCAGAGGGCAGAGCCAGTGCCCAGGGCATACCTATGGATCTCTTTCCCTCTCTTCCTCTCCCCCTCTGTAGCCGCCCAGGGCCTCCCCCCCTGCTCTGCAAAGAACAGTTTCTCTGACCTGCAGGTCTGTTTTCGTTCTACGCTGATCTTCAGCCCTGTAGCTGCTCATTCTCATCCCAGCATGTCATTGTGAGGGTCCCTGGAGGTGGCCCTGGTGCAGGGGCTGATAGTCAAGAAGCACTCAGTAACGGCCATTCTCACTCCCTTCTCCGAGACAGTGTTGCTTAGCTCGAGACTTAACATGTGGTGAGGTTAAGCCCAAACTGAAGACTTGGGGTTGTGGTCTTTTGGTTTTTGATTTGTTTATGTATTTGAATGTTTTTGCCTGGTTGTGCGTCTGTGCACCACGTACATGTCTGGATCGCTTGGAGTCCAGAAGAGGACATTGGATTCTCTAGAACTGAAGTTACAGAAAGCTGTGGATTTCCATGTGGCTGTTGGGGACAGAACCTGGCTCAACGTGCTGTGTATGCCAGGCTGGCCTTGAACTGATTCTTGGGCATACACTGCCACAACCACTGTGAAGATTCAGACTATTCTGTTTTTCAAGACAGGGTTTCTCTGTGTAGTCCTAACTGTCCTGGAACTCACTCTGTAGACCAGGCTGGCCTCAAACTCACAGATCCACCTGCCTGTCTCCAGAGTGCTGGAATTAAAGGTCACCACTGCCTGGCCCAATCCAGTCTTAAAGGACTCTGCCAACATCATCAAAGAAGCCTGAGTTCTGGGCTCCAAACTTCTCTTTGTCCTCCAGCCCCTAAAAACTTGGGCTAGGATATCCGGAAAGAAGCAGCTGCTGGGACTGAGCTGCTTTGCCTGTGCTAGTGGTGTGGTCTCTTAATGTTCCATTGCAGATATGCCTGGGTTGAGTAGGGCTTAGTGGCTTCCTTTGGCACCAAGAAGGAAGGATGGGAATTTAAGCAGAATGATTCGAAGAACATCCTCCAGTTCATGTGTGTGCCCCACGCTCTCCATAGGAAAGCCCTTGGGTCTTCCTGAATGCAGTGCCCTCTCGGGAGAGCCTTGTCAGCCCCCGGCACCAACCTTACTGCTGCCTCCTTGTGATTACAAAGGGGGAGTTGGCTGTGTCAGCTGATGCCATTCTGCACCCAGCTCCTGCTCCTCAGTGGTGACAGAAAGCCCTTAAATGAGCGAGACTTTCTCTAAAGAAGGCATAGTCACGGGCATCCCAGATTCCTAGCAATGCCTTAGGACAAAGTTGAGGGGACCCTGAGAGTTCCCAGGATCCTGCACACACACAGGCATGCTAAGCAGAGAAAGCTTTGATCAGAAGGAAGAAGTCGAGGGTATGAGGGTCCTAGTGCCAGTCCCATAATTACCTCCTTCCTGGGGCCCCTCTTCAGGGGCCTTTCTTGAGTCTAACCAGCCAGTCTTGAGCTGAGCCCCCCTCTCAGTACCTTCACAGACCTGTAGTGAGTAGAGGGGTAAATGGGGGGAGGATTCTATGTTTAACCCCTCACATCTCCAGTATCTGGTCTCCTCTAGATGTTCCAGTGGCTTCGACCGCTACCGCCAAGAATGGCTGGCCTACGGCTGTGCCCAGGAGGTGAGCTATATGAGTTGTTTGCTGTTGTCCCTGTTGGAGGTGGGATGCTTCCAGGGGACTCTACTCCTGATGTTTCTCATGGTGGCTTTCCCTCGTGACAGCGCCATCCTCCCCTTCATCCCAGATATGTTTTCTGTTCTATTCAGAGTCACTTTAGAACGTTTTCCGGGGCTCATTGTGTCCGTGACACTGGTCCTGTTAGGGATGTGACCTTGAACAGGCAGCTCTTAGCAATTGGTTACCTCAGAAAAGAAGGGGTGCTGGGTCTGGCCTCTACTAGACTCCATAGCTGACTCCTCTGGGCCACCACACTCCCTGTAATGTTAATGAAGCTCTCCCCCTCCTGATTCTGAGGGAAACTATAATTCTGGGAGTGAGGGGGAATGTTCCGTTCTTGTCCCACACCCTCTTGATTTTGAGGGAGGTGATAATTCTGGGAGTGAGGGTGTTGTTCCGTTCTTCCCCCTTCCCCTCAGGCAGAGCCTTCCTTTGACTCTATGCTAGCTTCTCTACCTCACACATCTTCCTGGCTCTTCTTGCAAGTCGGACACCCTGGACATACCGAGCACTTCACCGTGTGCTCTATACTCACTGTTACTGAACATGGTCCTAAAACCTGGGGACCAGGGCCCACGCTGACCAGAGGGGAAACTGAGAGGCACAGTGACAGCCTGCCATTTACCACCACAAGGTGCCAGGCTCAGTGTTTAAACATAAGCTCTTCTGCCTCCTGCCGTGCTCCCATCTTTCTCTGGTCTTAAGAAAAAAATATTTGGGGCAGCAAAATGGCTCAGTGAGTACAGGCGCCTGCTGCCAAGCCTGAAGACTCGAGTTGATTACTGGAACCTACGGGATGGAAGGCAAGCATTGACCCCAGCAGTTTGTTCCCTGACCTCCATATGCTGGCTGTAGTGGTTACACACTTTTTTCTTTTTCTTCCTTCCTCCCTCCTTTCCTTCCTTCCTTCCTTCCTTCCTTCCTTCCTTCCTTCCTTTCTTTCTAGTTTTACTTACTTAATGTATGAGCACTCTGCTGCCTATACATCCACAGGCCAGCAGAGGGCATCAGATCCCCTTATAGATGGTTGTGAGCCACCAGGTGGTTGCTGGGAATAGAACTGAGGACCTCTGGAAGAGCAGTCAGTGCTCTTAACCACTGAGCCATCTCTCCAGCTCCCTACATGCTTTAAATAGATAACAAATATGCACTAAATAAATAAATGAAAACAACTGTCTAGCCAGTCATATCTGACATTGGCTATTAGTGACTGTTAAGATGTTGTTGTTGTTACTAGGTTTTTTTTTGGTTTTGTTTTGTTTTGTTTTGTTTTCTTAGATAAGGTCTCTGTGTATAGAACTGGGTGTCCTAGAACCCAAGCTGGCCTCAAACTCACAGAAATCTGTTTGCCTCTACCTCCAGGTGCTGGGACGAAAGGAGAGCACCCAGCTAGTAACTGTTAGGATTTAATCTGTCTATTTAAGATTAACACCTCAGCCCCCCTCCCTAATGAAGGATGTGAAGCAGCTGACAGAGAAATTACCCTGTCCAATAAGATGCTTTCGAGATGAAGTGGGAGACCCCATCTCAGTTATTTTCTCATTATGATATGATCTCAGTTATTTTCTCATTATGATATAATTTTCTCTTAGATATGGTCTCATTGTGTGGACCAGGCTGGTCTAGAACTCCTGGGCTCAATCAACTACCACCCCTCCTTTCTTACCCCCAAGTACTTGGGTGTAAGTGCAAGGTTTGTATGCAAAGGGCTGGCTGTGTCCAGAAGTGGCACTGGGGTCTCTTGCAGGCAGAAGGCAAGACTTGCGAGGACTTCCAAGACCACTCAGCCTCCTCCGACAGCTCCTTCAGCCCCTTTGATGGCAGCTCCACCACCTCTTCCTCCCTCTTCATCGACAGCCTCACCACAGAAGGTAAGACATGAGTCTTGGGGTAGAGAGAAGTCCCAGGAAGAGCTTGACCATTCCTAATTGGGACCATCTCACAGGGCAGGAAGTGCCTTTTTTAATAACCTTCCTTTATTTATTTATTCTCTTCCCCTTCTGGTACTGAGATTGAACCAGGGCCCTGCATAATGTTAAGCAAACACTCTCCCACTACAGGGTATGTCCACCCCTTCTGATTTACTGGGACAAGACTAGTTGCCTTTTTTAAAAAAGATGTAAAGATGTATTTATTTACTTTATGTATGTGAGTACAGTGTGGCTGTCTTCAGACACACCAGAAGACATCAGATCCCATTACAGATGGTTATGAGCCACCATGTGGTTGCTGGGATTTGAACTCAGGACCTCTGGAAGAGCAGTCAGTGCTCTTGAGTGCTGAGCCATCTCTCTAGAAGGCAGAGAGAGTGAGAACACACTGGGTCTTTGAAACCTCTAAGGCTCCTCACAATATCATACCTCCTCTAACAAGGCCACACCTCCCAGTCCTTTCCAAACAGTTTCACCAACTGAGGACAAGTATTCAAACCTATGAGAATGTTGGGGGAGGGGTATTCTCATTCAAGCACCACACAGGGTCTCACTCTGGTCTCATTTACATTTTATAATCATTTAGTAATTGAAGGATAATTTCAAAGTAAAATCTATAAAAAGCAAAATTTGACAAATTTTGGTTTCTTGCTCCCCTCCCCAGCTGACTTCCTCTTGACCCATAGAGAACAACTTTTTTTTTTAATTTTATTTTTTGTTTGGTTTGGTTTGGTCTTGGTTTTGGTTTTATGAATGTATTTTCCCAGTATGCTCTCTGTCTGGGTGCTACATGCATGCAGTGCCCACAGAGGTCAGAAGAGGGCGACCGATCCTTTGGAATTGGAGTTACAGAGTACTGTGAGCTGCCCTGTGGGTGCTGGGAACTGAACTCTGGAAGAATAGCAAGTGCTCTCCCAGCACTAGGTAGCCCTGGCTGCCGTGGAATTCACAGGGTAGACCAGGCTGGCTCCAAACTCAGAGTTCCCCTGCCTCTGGATCCCTAGGGCTGCAATCAAAGGTGCGGGACACCGCTGCCTGCCTAGAACAGCAAACACTCTTGAGAGCTGAGCCTTCTCTCCCGTCTGCAATGGAAATTTTCATATTCTGGTTTTCTTCTGTTGTCTATGTTTTGACTCTTCAAACCCCTGAGAGATGTGGGATCCCAGTGCCTCAGAGATCAGGTGCCAAGGGCAGGAAGGATGGAAGACAACAAATAGTACCCTGGAAATCGGCAGAACCAGAGTAGTAAGTGGGGAAACTCCAAACACCCCAGAAGTAATATTTGTGTTCAATGCAATGTTTATAAAGATCAAAATTAATCTAAAAATTCCACAATGCACCAGATACCAAAGTTTTCAACCAAGACTGAGACTTGAAAGTCAGTCTTGCCGAGTTTTCTGTGGTAAGACTTAGCAGGAGGAAGTGGGGGTGGGGTGGAGTTAGGGGAGAGGGGGCAGGAGGCAGAAGTGACCACACACTGGGCAGCTCAGCAGTGCGGACGGCCAGGGGTCTGGAGAACCTTGAGTAGCTTCTCCACAGTGTGACGTAAGAGGAGGAGAAAAGGACCTGACAGGGCCTAGAACCCACGTGAGCACTAAGAGTCTCCAAGAGTCTGGACACTGGAGGCATGGTTAAGACTGTTTCTAGTTGAAGCCATTAGAGCCACAACCTGTGCTGCTTTGGAGCCTTGGGACACTGGCTTCCTTTGCCTCCTGTGGTGAAATCTCCAGAGGGTTGGCTGCAGGACAGACTGAGAAGCTGTTGGTGTGTGCCTTGAGGTGTAGAGAAGGCATGAAAACTGCTGCCAGGGGACCACTGTGAGCCTTCCACAGCGTCCAGCCACCCCTTAGAAGGCTAGGCAAGGTTTCCATAAGGCACTCCAGCCAGTCGCCTGGCCCATCTCTCTACCCCATAGTAGACACAGCTGGACAACTCTTTGACCCTGGGCTATCACATCCACCCCTCTTACTAGCTTAGGACTCACATCCTCCCTCTGGGAAATGTCTGCTGATTCCCATGACCTGGGTGAGGCCTGAGAGACATCTTCATCATGTGAAGCTTATTTATTTATAGGTTGTTTTGTGTGTGCATGTGTGTGTGTGTCTGTCTGTCTGTGTGCATGTGTGTGTGTTTGTGTGTGCATGTGTGTGTGCATGCATGTGTGTGCATGTGTGTGTGCGCGTGTGTGTGGTGTATAAGCTAAACCAGAGGCTTCCCACGCGTCCCATGCTTGGCATGTTCTCAGTGGTTGAACTTCAGCACGGCACTGTAAGTGCCATTCCCTACAGGTTAGCTGAGGCAGGTGGGGACCACGTCCATCTATGATCTCACTAACTCTACCCCCAGCGCCAGCCCATAATAAGCACTCATACAGTGTTTGTCGATTGAATGACACAAGACAGGAAAAGATGGCTTGTCCCAGTCTTCCCTGTTACACCGCCGTGTAGTTTTGGGCAGGACACCTCCCCTTTCCAGATGGAGAGTTAACAATGAACTTCTTTAAAGTCCCAACCGGAGCCAGGCTGTCGGAGGTCTGAATGATTCCACTAACATTTTTCCTTTTGTCCTCTTTGAAGACGACACCAAGTTGAATCCCTACGCAGAAGGAGACGGTGAGTACAAAACCAGACAGATGGCGGTGGGCTCACCCTGAGGCGTCATAGCAGGTGAAGGAGAGGAAAGAGCAGAGTGGTCAGGGTCCTAGGCCTCTGGCTGAACTGGAGGACTGGAGTCTGAGGCCACAGATCCCTAGGTGGATGGAACATGCCTACCCTAGACACTTCTCATCTCAGCCATGAGCCTCCTGTGTCTACTGCCCTGAAAGGAACTTGAGGAAGTAGCGGAGCCAATGCCACCAGCAGGGGGACTTGTGGCTGTGGCCTTGCTTCCCTGTGGACCTCACAGCTGTATGGAAGAGCAGTTTCTGCAACACCCAGTCTCCTTCCCAGGCAGAGAGCATCCACTGCCTGCTGGTGGGGTACCAGAAGGTGGGCTACTACCAGGCTCAGGAAGGATGTTCTCTGATCATAGGAAGGGCCCTCCTTTCCTGTCAAAAGCCACATCCTTGCTGAAAATCCACACCAGTCTTTCCAGATCAAAGCTGGAGGTAGTCCTTGGAAAGGCTCCTTTTTACTGATTCAGTCTGGCATACCTCTAAGTGGAGGTAACATCATTGTTCTGTCCTACAAGGAGCTTGAGAGACCCGTGGTGGGGACGGGGCCAGGCCATGCTCTTCCAGCTTGTGCTACTTACACATCTGTCACAAGCCCGAAGGTCACATCACAGTATCACAAGGTAGGGGCTGGTGGCCAACCAGCAAGTCAGCAGAAGCTAGCCTGGGATATAAGTCCTTTTAACCGCCTTACTCCATGCCAGCTGGAGGCTCCAGCAGACACGGGAGTGGCCTGGATAGTTTCTGGATGGGTTTCGTCTGTACACAGTGCCCAACAGAGACGCATGGGGATAGCAACAGTGCTGACACTCTCCCCATCCTATTGAAATCCTCACTCAGTTGCCTCCCTTCCCACTCAAGACACCCATGAGAAGAACTGGGTGTTTCCATTGCTGACATCCACATCTGTTGTTTTGGCTCACTCCTTCATATTAAGTAAGGGAAACAGCAAATACCTACCCAGGTAATGTTAAGGAACCCTGCTTCTTAGCGGCTGACACTCTCTGTGTGTCCGCAGGCAAACGGCATGCCATCTCTGTGTTTCTATTACCCCAGTCACAGAAGGAAGGGTGGGTCTGGGTGAGCCTCTTATCCTTAGGATGTGTTTTAGAAGCTTGGGGTGTTCTCTAAGAGTGGCCTGTGGGTGCCTCCAGAGGATCTGGTCCTTCCCATTGAATTTTGTTGAAATGGGATTCTCTTCTTCACAGTGGACCCTATTGTTTTTAAGACCTGGAGAGTTCCTGCTCTGCAGCAGACCCCAATCTAGCAACAGACAGAAGCAAGGATGAATATGGTTATTTGCCATCAAAGCAGTTAGTGCTAGCCTGGGACTTCCCTGATGCTGGGGGTGGTTCTCAGCTCTGTCATTTTATCTACTGCATGGTAACCCCAGCTAGATAGCTACTGTCCTTGTCCTACAAAGGTGACAGCAGATGCTCACAGAGGCTGTCTTGTCCAAAGTCACATAGCTAGTAAGTGGCAGAGTATAGATTTGAACCCAAGAAGCCAGTCTAGATTCCCATCCTTATTTTTTATTATTATTATTATTGTTATTATTATTATTATTATTATTATTATTATTATAGTTAGGGTTCCTACTGTATAGCATTATAACACTGACTATTCCGGAACTCACTATGTAGACCATGCTGGTCTTGAACTCACAGAGATCCTGCTGCCTCTGCCTCTCAAGTGCTGGGATTAAAGGTCTGCACACCCTTCTTCACCAACAGATTTTTTTGAGACCAGGTCTCATATAGCCCGGGCTAGGTTCAAACTCACTATGTAGGTTAGAATGGCCTCGAACTCTTGATCCTCCTGCCCTCTCCCAAGTGCTGAGATTACAGGCCTTTGAAACCACACTCAGCTAAGATCCCAACTTTTTATTATCACTTTTAGTGTATGTGTGTGTAGAGATGGTGGATACCTACTACCCTTCCTGTGGTAGTCAGGGCACAGCTTGTGGGAGTCAGTTCTCTCCTTTCCACCATGTAGTTCCCAAGGACTGAACTCATCATAGTCTTGGCAGCAAGCACCTCTACCCACTGAGCCATCGCACTGGCCCACAGATCCCATACGATTAACTCTCACATGCCCTGTCTGAATTCCTAAAAAGTACTTAAGTGGCACAGGCATTTGAAAAAGCTTCCTATAATTTCTTAAGAGTGACTTCCAAATGATTCTGGAAAACACCTTAAAGGTGCCAGAACATTAATAATAATTAATTGTTTTCATCATTCCCTAATGTTTCGGTAAATATTTAAAAATATATAAAGGCTTTATCTTTCTATCGACCCTGAGGTCTCAATCTTCAGGCCCGATTTTAGTTTGGAGCCACATGCACCTCTGGCGCCTGGTCTGAGCCATCACCACAGCCCAACTTGTCCGTGCAACTCCCTTCCCTGGCTGTTTTCTACTGCCTGTTCTCCGCCTCTGTCCCGGGGTGTTTCTGTATCCCAAAATCCCACATAAATACAACTCTACAGCCCAAATACTTTTCACTCAGGTTTATATATCCAACTCTCAATCCACAAACCCTCTACACAACCAGATTACATCAAATAGACAAAGATACAAACTGCCCTTCTAGATCTGTAAGATCCTTAATGTTCATAGCTTTTTAACACCAATTAATCCCACCTGGGTCTAGCTGGTCCTTGGGAAGCTCCAGGTTGCCACAGCCTTCCCCCTCCTCCTCTGACCTCCTCAGCCCTCTCCACCTCCCTCACCCAGCCCAGTCACTGGCTTTCCTTTATTTTACTAATTAAAATGGGAAGGGTCAGTTGGAGTTGTAAAACTAGGCTGCTTAGCCCTTCTTGGAGAAGTGAAATTAACATTAAAACACAAACATATTCAGGACTATCTACACCCAAATCCTGCTATACCTTTCTGTGGGTTAGGAAATGTGGGCATTCATCTTCAGGACCTTGTCAGAACCCACTGCTTCCTGAAGCCTTCCTTCGTCCTACTATCTCCACAGGCCTTCCAGACAACTCGTCCCCAAAGACCAAGGGTCCGCCTGTGCACCTGGGCACCATCGTGGGCACGGTGCTAGCTCTACTCCTGGTAGCGGCCATCATCCTGGCTGGGATTTACATCAGCGGCCACCCTAATTCCAATGCCGCACTCTTCTTCATCCAGGTCAGTGTGAGATCCGCCTGCATCTGCCTCAGACCAACTTCCGCAGCGAGGTTTCTTTTGGTATTTAGAACCCACCTCACCCCATGCCATCTTATCTTCATTCCATGGTTCATCATCCTTAAGACTCAGCACCTAGGCATCCCCTCCCTGGGAAGTGCTCTGTTTGCTTTCATGAGGTTAGAAAAGCCCCCAGAGGAAGCTGATCGAAACGCCCTATTAGTAGCAGGCAGCTTTCCCATTAATGTCTTGAGGTTTCTTGTCCCCAAATTCTAGGTAGTGGACTCATTCAGAACCACTGTGTTTCACTGCCTCTGTGGGCTTTTGAGGGGACAGTTGACAACCCAGATGTCCAGTGAGGTGGCATTCACTGACTTTGCCTCTGTGTTCCTGCAGCGGAGACCTCACCACTGGCCAGCCATGAAGTTCCACAACCACCCCAGCCACGCCACCTACACAGAGGTCGAGCCCTCCAGCCACGAGAAGGAGGGCTTCGTAGAGGCCGAACAGTACTGAGAGCACCAGACCAAAGACCTGGGGATGGCGTGAAAGACAAGTCACAGCAAAGAGAAGCGATCTTTCCCTGGCCTCCTCTGAGCTGATCCTGGGCCAGGAAGACAAGACAACAGCTTCTGGTGCCAAAACTAGAGTTCGGCCCTCGGGGCTCAGTAACACAACTGTGAAGGTTTCTTAAAGGAACAGTAACTTCAGAGTTTTGTGTTTCGATGGGAGGAGGCTTTGTTATTTGAGTCTCTGGGTGCTCTGCAGCTATCACGGAGCTCCTGCCCACCAGAGACAGCCTCCTGTGCTGCTTCTCCCGCTGCAGCCCCCACTGGGCCATTGTATTCTGGGGTCTATAGACTCAGCGCTGGTCTTCCTAGCTATGGAGTCAGTGTAGTTGGCTCCAATACTTTGTGGCTCTGGAAGCCTGAAGCGGGGGTCCCCCACCATCTGAGAGCTCTTATCCCTGAGAGAAGCTAAAAGAGAGGAGAGAAAAATAACCTTGGGGAACTTGTATTTTTTCGCCTTGGTCCTTTGCTTCATTGTTTCTGCAGAGGCCAGGGACTGGACAGAGCACTGTAGCCTGCAGCTCATTCTGCACCCTGCTGCCCCTCAGCCTTCACCCTGCAAGCCGGTCTTGCATGGCTGCCAGCAATGAGTGGGGTCCTTCCTGTGTGCCACGTGTCTGGTGCCTGCTTTACTCGTTAACCTGTTCTGTTGTCAATGACAGTGGTTTCCTTCAAAGAGAGCGACAGTTTATCTGGCTCCTATTTTTTCCTTGACTGACTGGAGTCAGGTTTTTGTAACTATTAAAAACAATTAGTGGGCCAGGTGTGGAGGTGCATGCCTTTAATTCCAGCACACAGGAGGCAGAGGCAGGCAGATCTCTGAGATCAAGGCCAGCCTAGTTTACAGAGAGTTACACACACACACACACACACACACACACACACAGAGAGAGAGAGAGAGAGAGAGAGAGAGAGAGAGAGAGAGAGAAGAGAGAGAGAGAGAGAGAAAGAGAGAGAGAGAGAGAGAGAGGAGACAGAGCACTTGACTTGAAGAAATAAAACAAATGGAGGACTAGAAGTTTCTTTGAGACACCCCTGCCTCAGCAAGGGGCTCCAGTCGGATCCTGTTGAAGCTCAGCTGCTGTGAAGGTAGGGCAGAGAAATCTGGTACGGGAGGGAGAGACCTTGACCTGGAAAACAGCCTCCATTTCGATAGCTCTGCATAGAGCTTTGGGAGCAGGGAGTTGTTCCCACACTCAGCCTGGTTTTAAGGGACTTCTGTCCCTGTGGTGGACCAGGTCTGCTTCTTAAGGACAATGAAAATCTAGAGCTCACCCTTATCCCAAAGAAGCACCATCAGCAAATAAACACGGTGTGGCCTCCACTCTGTCTTGACTATTGTGCACGTCAGGAAGCACCTGGAAAGAAGTTTGAGCTCCAGGGGCATCAACGGGAGGAGGGAGGGTTGTATGCAGATACCTGGGCACATCTGGTGCAGAAAAATCCAGCCACTCCACGGCTGACCCATGAAAGGACACTGATGACATGTTCAACTGGAAATATGCTGGTGTCTGCTCTGCTTCATAAGCCAAAGGAGAAAAGGCTGTGGGAACGGGGGATGTGGGGAGGGGTGGGGGCTGTGGGAATGGAGGTGGTGGGGAGGAGGGTGGTGGGGGAGGGGACAGTGGGGGTTGTGGGGACAAGAGCTGTTGGAGGGACTTGAGAAAATGACAGTGGACAGGGTAGACAGCCAAGTCTGTGATTTTGGCATCCAGCCCTGTGGCTGTCTTTGCTAGTGACCAACCAGTCCAGCACCAAGGACCTCTGGGTCTGAGATGGCTTCATAATTAGGTTTCTGCTGCTGTATAGCAAGACAAGACAGCGTCTCCTGTACTATGCACCATCAGCCAGACTTTCCGAATCATGGTACATCTAAGATGGCCGCCAGTGCCTTTTCTCCTATCCTAGGGGAAGTAGGTGGGGGCACTGCAAAAGCCCATCCTGGAAGCCTGAATCTGTGAAAGCAGACCAGGAACTTTTCCCTGTTGTCCCAAGTGCTCAGCAGGTCTTAGAAAGACTGTATTTTGTATCCTTAAGAGACACCCAAGGAAACAGCAAAATGGCTCAGCAGATAAAGGTGTTTGCTGTCAAACCTGAAGGCCTGAGTTGGATCCCCAGGACCAACAAGGTGGAAGGAGAGGACTGACTGACTCCCACAGGCTGTTCTCTGACTTCCACACACATATACCATAGAACACACACACACATGTACCATAGAACACACACACACGTACCATAGAACACACACATGTACCATAGAACACACACACATGTGCCATAGAACACACACACATGTACCATAGAACACACACACATGTGTCATAGAACACACACATATATACCATAGAACACACATGTACCATAGAACACACACACATATACCATAGAACACACACACATATACCATAGAATACATACCCCATAGAACACACACACATATAACATATACCATAGAACACACACACATATATACCATAGAACACACATACACCATAGAACACACACACATATACCATAGAACACACATACACCACAGAACACACACACACATATACCATAGAACACACACACACATTTACCATAGAAACACACACACACAAAATACAATTTTAAAAGAGGAATAGCCAAAGAAGATGGGAACATGACCAGAGTGTAAAGGCCAGTTACAAAAGGGTCCCTCTGCCTACCCCATTCAGCCACTTCTAGATTTGCAAATTTGTCTCTTGGGGTTTCTGATTCTAGAGCACAAATTGTATAAGCCCACTGTGAACCCCAACATCCCCACATATACCATAGAACACACACACATATACCATAGAACACACACACATATACCATAGAACACACACACATATACCATAGAATACATACCCCCCACTCAATACCATAGACATGTTTTCCAAGCTTGCCCAGAAATTCCTATGCAGCCGTGACCCCGATGCCCAGCTCAGCAGACTCTTGTCTGGTTGTTAGCCACTTGTTAGCCTGGAGCTTGAGGTCAAAGATGCCCTTTGGTCACCGTGAAAGGTTCCTGAGGAACCTATGGAAACAGTTTTTTAAAATGGTACATCTTATTAAGGTCACTGTGTCATGTGACTCTCTCTCTCTCTCTCTCTCTCTCTCCTTCTCTCTCTCTCACACACACACATACACACACGCACACATGTACACATACAACACACTTTACTGCTAAAATCATTGAACAAACACTTTGGAGGTAACGATAGGAAAATCAGGAGTCTGAGGTCAACCTTGGCTACATATTGAGTTTGAGGCCAGCCTGGGCTACATAAATCCCTATCTCAATAAAAAGCATAACAACAATAACATGCTGGATGAGGCCAGAGCTGTGCTCAGCAGTTAGCTGACTTTGTTGGGACAGTGGCAAAAGCTGCTAGACAGACACACTTCCAGAAGCAGAGTCTTCACCGTTGAGCGGGCTGGTGAGCAGAACTCGGTCTTCCTGGTCGTGGGAAAGACTCAGACTGTCATGGAATAGCACTCAGGGGCTGTGCCCAGACTCCTGGCCATGAGAACACACAGCAGCAGAATCGATGTCATAGGTAAAACAGTCTGTCTTTCTCTAAGAAGCTGCTAAAATTTCAATACAGCTAGAAGGACCTGAGTTCTGACAGGGACGGCTTCCCTATAATGGATTTGTGTTTCTCGTGTGAATTCCGGGTGTTAAGAATAAAAAGAAGCCATCTTTACAACCTTGCCTTTGTGAACGTGAGCCACACCCTTTGGTGTGAGGCTTGCTGCTCTCTGACCTTTTCACTCAGGCCCTGCCCTGGCTGTGGAGAAATGGCCTCCAGTCACTGGCCCAGCAAGTGTCCTTTCCCACTCCCCTGCCAGGTTCCAGGAACAACCCCAGCGATAGACTTTTGTTGGGTTTGTAAATCTCCAGAAGCCAACCTCACCCCCTTTTAATCTACTATCCAGAGACTCGAAATAAATCTGAGTCAGTTGATACTGTCAGATTTCTGGAGGCTTCCCATCCAAACAACTTTGAAGCCTCCAGTTTTTATTCCTTTGTGGGTTTTTTTTTTTTTTACCCCCCTTTGTGAAACACAGGTTAGCAAACCAAACAAAAAGGAAAAATAAATTGAACTCCTCAGCCAAAACCACAGATACCAAATTTCAGGTTCCAAACAAACCAATTTATGAATAAACATGCTGCGATCGCCAAAGAAGAGCATGCTGGGAAAAAGCAGAGGAGGCTGTTGGATTCAGAAGGTGGGAGCTGGAGTCTCACTGATGCCCCTGAGTAGCTGTGTGTCATGAGACAAGTCACTGAACGTCTCTGGGCTTGTTTCCACCTCTATAAAATGAGATAGACTGATATAGTTAGCCCAAAGAGAGGACTTAGCAATCGCCCTCACAGATCACACAGAAATTTGGACTAAAGCAAACTTTACCATCATCTTGACAGGACTACTACATTATTTAGTAGGTTCAAGACTCTCCTGGCTCTGATCCTGAAAGTCCTGCTTCTCAGAGGCTCTTCGCCCTTCGGCACTCCCACCTCATTGGCTGAAGAGACAATGCTATCTTGAGAGCTGTAGTCAGGAGCCTATCTGGTCCACATATATCCAGACAGTGTGAGCATAGTGTGAGACAGTATACAGGACCCACTCCTACCCACTCCAGACACACTGAGTCAGACGTGCATTCGTACAGTCTTGGGGATTTGTGGGAAGCAATTCAACTTATGGGATCACAGCCTGTTAGGGAAATGTTGCTTTCCCCATTTCCCAGATAAAGAAACTGAGGCTCCAATAGAGCCTTATCTATTCCTTGTGTGTACCACAAACCAAATGACCCATACTAGTGTATGACAAACTGACTCATCCAAGGTCGCACAGCTAGTAAGACAAGACCCAAACCTAGGTCTTCGAAGTCCCCAAAATAATTGAAGATTATTCTCTGTCCCGTGGAGATCCCCAGTTACATGCACAGCCATGACTTCCAGTGGTCACTCTTGGTTCCTGAAGCTGTTTGTGCATCTTCGATTCATTTACACAACCCTACAATTATACAGATGTTCTTGACGATGTTCTCTGTCATCTCTGTCTGCTTTAACAACTGGACCACAGGAAGGAAGGACCCTGGAGGAGCAAGACATGACTGCAGCTGCTGCTGCTGACAATGATGATAACGATGACGATGATGATAACAATGATGATGATGATGGTGATGATGAAGATGATGATGCTTTAAGATTTATTTATTTTATGAGTGTTGTACCTGTGTGTCATGTATGTCTGTGTGCTGGGTACATGCCTGGTACCTGCAAAGGCCAGAAGAGCTACAGATGGTGTGAGTTGTCACACAGATGCTGGGAACAGAACCCAGGTCCTCTGCTACAGCATCCAGTGTTCTTAACCACCGAGCCATCTCTCCAGCCCACTACTCAGCTTCTGGAAGGAAGTCTTTACCTGAGCTGCTAAAACCAAAGCGGGATGCTCTGGGGGGTGGGGATATGTCTTTTTCTGATAGTCACAGGACATTTTTATCTCAGGTCCCAGAGGATAGCTAGACAATTCCTACTGTTTTCCACAAGACTAAACGTCCTGGAAATGAGGTGTCTGACTGCAGACCTGGAGTCGTGAGATGGCTCTGCGGGCATAAGGCTCCCGCCACCAAGCCTGAAGACTTGAGTGTGATTCGTGGACCGCTATGGCGGAAGGAGAACGCTGATTCTCACACAAGTAATCACACACGGGCTGCAGCAAGTGCACATACTAAACGGATAAATGTTCCTTAAAATTTATTTAAATTTCATCAGCTATTCCCAGATCCTCGGGTTTGACTCTTCACTCTCTCCTTCAGTCTGTCCTCTGCAACCACCTGGTGATTTGATGGAGTGTCCAAAATGGGTGGGAGCCGTCCTGCCTAGCTAAGCTGAGAAAAGCCGGAAAATCCTCAAAACAACAGGTTTGGTTCCTTCAATGGCCTGCTCCAATTAGACTCTATTTTATTTATTTACTTACTTATTTATCTATTTTCTTTTCTTTGTTTGTTTGGTTAGTTTTTTGAAGTGTTTCTCTGTGTAGTCTTGGCTGTTCTTGAAGTCACTCTGTAGACCAGGCTAGCCTAGAACTCAGAGATCTGCCTCCCAAGTGCTGGGAGATTAAAGGCATAGACCACCACCACCTAGTTAGATTCTATTTTTATTTTTATTTTTCTGAGGTCCTGGGGGAGAGGTCAATGCTTTGCCATCAAGCTATGTCTCCAGCCCTAGTCGCCATCTTGAATTCACTCACAGAGATAAACTGCTATCTGCCATCCCTGGCCTCCACTCCACTCTCTTAAGGAATGTCAGGAAGCACCTCCTCAAGGCCAAAGGGCTCCGCCAGGATTTGTCTCTTCCCCAGGGCTTCACAGCTGCTGACTCCTCTTTGTGTTTTGTCTCCTCTCCAAAGCCTGCAATGACTGAAAATCCCAGTTACATTCCTTTCTCCCGCCCCCAGAGCAGCCAAAATGAACAGCTCTAGGTAACAGGGAAGCCAACAGCCCTCAGCCTGAGGCATGATAGAAAGACAGAAATTATCAGGGATCTGTGTCTTAATTAGGGTCTTATTGCTGTGAGAAAACAACATGATCACGGCAAGTCTTACAAATGAAAACATTTAATCAGGGCTGGCTTACAGATTCAGAGGTTTAATTCATTATTGTCATTTGGAAGACTGTGTGCCGCCCTGGATGTAGTTTGGGCATAGGAGACCAAGCCCACCCTCACAGTGACACACTTCCTCCAACAAAGCCACACCTACTCCAACAAGGCCACACCACTCCAACAAGGCTACACCCACTCCAGCAAGGCCACACCCACTCCAAGGCCACACCCACTCCAGCAAGGCCACACCTCCTAACAGTGCCACTCTCTGAGCTGAGCATTCACACACGTGAAGCTATGGAGATCATTTCTATTCAAACCACCACATTAGGAAAAAGAAGAACACCTCACTCTGGCAGTCTGAAGCTTCTCACCAAGTGAGAAGCTAGACTCCTAGCATTTGCTGAAAAACTGACGATGAGGTTAATATTCCCTTTATATAGAGATATTTAACGTTAAAGCAGTCTGGAGTCTGAACACATATGACCTTAGGTGAGGCCTCATTGCCTGAGATTCTACAACATAAATCAATAAACTGTTAACTGGAGACTGAAGAGCCAGCTCAGTGATAGAGTGGGAATCTTCTCACTCTCCTTCCTCAGCACTGTCAGCCCTCCTCCATCAAGGGCTTCACGAACTCTTCCACAAAAGCTTAGCTTCCAAGACAGGAAGTGGATTCTACCTCAGCTTCAAGAGCACTGAGGTCCCACAGTTGGGTGACTCCATGTGGCTAGGCTCTGGCCCTCTCACCACTGAGTGACCCCATGTGGCTAGGCTCTGGCCCTCTCACCACTGACTGACCCATGTCACTAGGCTCTGGCCCTCCAGACAGAATCTTCTCTCACCATTAGGACACAGAGCTTTCAGACTGGAACCTACTGTTTTTCCAGCCTACGGAAGGGCTCTCTTCTCCAATCCCCCAACCTGTGGCTTTTCACAAGGGAGACTGCAGCCTGATGAAGGGGCTTGCCTGGGACCACAGAGCATGTGTGAAATCAGATCAGGGTGGTGGTAGAGCCAGCACTTGCCTCTAAAGCTACAGGGCCTAGTGACTCAGTATCTCCGTCTGACTTTTAGTATCAGTTTAATGGAGATGATGGGCTGCCAGCACCAGCTACACCAGGCTTCTGGGACGGGCAAACACCCCTCTGTCTGGAACCCATGCACCCCATCCAGCACCAGCTGCCATTTTTATTGGTAATAGTTTAGTACACTCATCGGTTGGTCCAGGGTAGAGAAGATTTTTCTGGTGTTGGGAGGGGTTAGCTGGCTACCTACATCTTTCAGACACTACCTGCCAACCCAGGGTGAGGAAAGACACCTCCATGACATCAGAGACAGTTCTCACTATTCTGAAAGAGGCATTTGAGCAATTACTCACCACAGGTTCTTACCTTCCTATACACATATTTAAGGCAATGACTCAGAAGGTTGAAGCCCGACGATCATGAGTTTGAGGCTAACCTGGGCTACACAGGGACAACAGTGAGCTTCTATACATGAAAAAATATCTCTGTGTCTGGAGTATATCTCCAGAGATGTCCTCTAACTCTGTTCTCCGTCACTGCTTCTCTCTCTCACTCTCCCCCTTCCCCCCTACCCCCTTCTCTCTTTGGGAGAAGGAAGAGAACAGGCTGAGTACCCAGGATGTCATGTTAGTAAACCAGATAACACTGAGTTGATTTTTCTCTTTCAGTTACATTAACCATTACAGATCCTTCTAGAGACAGGTTAGTCTGGGGTGCACCTCAGTGGCAGAAAATGTCCTAGCATTCGAGGCTCTGGGTTGTTGCCTAAGCATCAGGAAATAAACAAAACAAACATTAGCCTAACACAGTAGCTAAATGACACTTGGCTTGTGGCAGGTGCTTCACTGGATAAGGTAAATAAATGAGTGTGGGCCCAGCATCTCCTCTCCTTGTCAGAGCAGTCCCACCCCCACCACCCCCATGGATTTTATAATGAGAAGAAACAGGCTGGAAAGCCTCCAGGCTCTTTCAAGGTCAAAGAAGGAGACACAGTGGTCTCAGGTGATGCTTTCTTGCCTGAGGTGTGTTTGGGGGACTCAGGGTGAGAGAGGGCAGGGTAAGGTGTGGGGCCTGGCTACAGGCTCCTCTTCTCCTTAGGTGGAAAAATTGAATCTCAAGTTCTCAGCACCCAAATACATGGCTCACAGGCAGTGTGCGTCAGAGGAAGGGGTGCACAAAACCAAGAAAGACAGAGAGCACCGAACTGGACCAACCCCTCCCCAGACCCTCCTTTCAGTTTCTAGGGAAAATCGTCTGCTGTGAAATAAACACAGAGGAGGGGGAATGGAGGGACTTCTTGTCCTGTCCCTAAGACCAGTCACCCAAAGGCTACCATGCAGACCCTGTGAGGTCGGCCTCAAAAAAAGCAGATCTTCCAGTGCCCCCAAGATTCCTCCCTTTCCCGCTCGCCTCTGATAACTAAAGGAAGCCCTGTCCCACGGTCACGTCCATCTTTTGTCTGCATTTTGCCCAGCTGTTTGGATTTGACAAGTGGCAATTATAAGACTAGGTGAAGGTGGGTCGCACCAGTCACTTGCCTCCCACACTCTTTTCTGAGCTCATCAGTCTGGCACAGGCAGCGCCCCACTTCTGCCGTTGCCCCCTACGCTTAATCAAAGGATTCCTCTGTAGAGCTTTCTAGCTCTCAAAACACTTCCACTCATTCAAGTCGTGAAGACAGGAGAGTGGGAATGCCCCGGTGCAGCTGCTGGAAGGGTGTGGCAGCGAGGGAAGGGCGTGGCCACGAAAGGTGCAACCACCGGAAGCCTCTTCTCTGATCGGCTCCAGTTTGGCGCATGCGCGTTGCAGAATTCTGCACAAACACAATCATATTTTTCTGCTGTAGCACCTCCTCGTTGCAGTGTCTCATTGATCATCACAGGTTTCTTTGGCAGTCAGCAGGGTAGACATTGGCTTCCTGCCTTTTTTTTCCCTAATATTACTTGCAAAAGTCTGCTCTCTCCTTCTACATGTGGGCCGCCGGGATTGAACCCAAGTCTTTTTTTTTTTTTTTTAAGATTTGTTTGTTTGTTTATGTATACATAAATTCTGTTCGCATGTATGCCTGCAGGTCAGAAGAGGGCTCTCATCACAGATGGTTATGAGCCACCATGTGGTTGCTGGGATTTGAACTCAGGACCTCTGGAAGAACAGTCATTGCTCTTAACCACTGAGCCATCTCTCCAGCCTCCCACTGCACCATCTTGCTTGCCTCCATCCCTCTTTTTAAAGTCGGCAGTGGGAAGAGTCAATGGCCCTGTGTACGCTATACTATACAATTAAAAGAAGGAGAAAAGAAAGAAAGAAAACATTGCTCAGGGTTGGAGAGATGATTCAGCAGTTAACAACACTGTGTTCTTCCAGAGAGCCAGCATTCAGTTCACATAACCTGTAACTCCAGCTCCCAGGGATCTAATGCCAGATTCTGGCCTCTGTGGGTACCCACATACATGTAGTATACAGTGGGGGGGGTGCAGCACATGCTGTCGGCTCAGCACAAAGAAGGTAAAGGCAGGAGAATGAGGAGTTCAAGAACAGCCTCAGCTACATATTGAATTCACTGTGGACTACACGAGAGCCCGTGTCAAGGAAAACCACCAACAGACATCGCAGGGTGTAATGGTAGAGACCTGTAATCCGAGCGTATAGGAAGTTGAGATGGGAAAGTCTCTTTGAGTTCCAGGCCAGACTACAGCCTGAGAGTCTTTTCAAAAGTAATTTAATACAATAGGGCCAATGAAACAATCAGGGGTAAACAAACAAGTTTACTCAGGTAAACTTGCTGACCTGAGTTTGACCCCCAGGACTCACATGATAGAAGAACAGAATCCATTCTACAAGGTTGTTCTCTGACTACCACAGGTGCACCCACACACAGCCTGTGTGCATATTTACACATACACAATAAGAAAAATAAACATGATTTAGGAAAGACATTCTGTGTCTTGCCTAAGGACATCTAGCTAGCTACCCGTGAAGCTAGGACTTGAACCCTGGACCTATGCTGACTCCTGGTTCATGCGTTTACCCCTGAGATCTCATTAAGGTGGAGGTGAAAGACACAAGTGGCAAACCTTCACCCTGCTAGGTCTTGTCTCTCCAGTATCTCTGGAAGGCAGTGCATTGCTTACATACCTCCAGAAATCGGAGGCTCACTACCTTAGGAGGCAGTATCTCCCACTGTTATCCAACAGGTCATTTGATTTTTCCCCCCTCCCTCAGATGAGGAAAGTCTGTTCATCCTAATGTGTATTATTAGAAGAATATGACCTACTTGAGCAAGGTGAAGGATGAGCTGGTTCACACTGGCTTCTAGGAAGACATTCTCTGGTGGGTCTGGTAGGCTACACGGCACTTCATGGGTGGGACCCTGTACTGGCTGGTTTTGTATCAACTCGACACAAGCTGGAGTTATCACAGAGAAAGGAGCCTCAGTTGAGGAAATGCCTTCATAAGATCCAGCTTTAAGGCATTTTCTCCACTAGTGATCAAGGAGGGAGGGCCCAGCCCATTGTGGGTGGTGCCATTCCAGGGGCTGGTAGACCTGGGTTATAAGAAAGCAGGCTGAGCAAGCCAGGGGAAGCAAGCCAGTAAGCAACATCCCTCCATGGCCTCTGTGTCAGCTCCTACTTTCTGACCTGCATGAGTTTCAGTCATGACTTCCTTTGGGGATGAACAGTAATATGGAAGTATAAGCTGAATAAACCCTTTCCTTCCCAACTTGCTTCTTGGTCATGATGCTTGTGCAGGAATAGAAACCCTGACTAAGACAGACCCTAATCTACATTCATGCTACTCTCAATGTGTCATCCCAACCTGTTTAGGGAACTCTGGCTTGCTTGGTGTGGCTTTAGGGCCACAGCTGTAGCAAATGCCTGAACTCCAGTCATGGGAAGGCCTCCCACTGCTGAAAGGATAATTATCTACATGCTGAGCTGACAGGTTCCCATCTGGCAGGGGCTGAATGCTGAGTCTTTAGGAAACACACACACACCAGAAAAGGCAAATTTCTGGCCTGGCTTTGACAATCCCCTCAGCTACTTTAGAAGTGGGAAGAACCTGCTGGGGTGGAGTGGGGGAGGAGAAGCCTAGAAAGGAGGAAAATCTGGGATGCTGTGAGCTCAGTCTCTTACTGTACCACTTTCTTCCTTGCAAAATGGTCGGGCTGCCTTGCCAGCTGGGTCCTGAAAATGTGCCCAGGTCCCACAACAGCCTCTGAAGCACTGGCTGCCTGCTCATGGGAAATGTCCAGACAGAAAACAAAAGGTGTCTACTGTCGGGACCCCAAGAGAGATTTCACTTCAGCGTCTTGTGTTCCGGGCTGACCCCTCCGCCTGTGCAGCCCCCACCTCCACAATCAAGCTGTAAGCCCAAGAACAGCTCCAGCCCTCGAGTGCCAACGTGGATTCTGCCATCATCCCTCCTCTCCTTGCCCTTCTCCTCTGCATTCCCCATCAAAGACAATGAAAGGGAGCTGGCCCTGGAATTTTCTCAGGTAGTGTAGACAGCAGTCAGCAGCCTCCAGGGACCTGCTGCACCCACCGCCCATCTGGCCACCCTCGTGATCACAAGCACAGGAAGTGTTTTCCTGCACACTGGTGAAACTGACTCAGCTCCTCGTGCTTGCCAGGGGAGTGCTTTACCAGTCCTGATTTTTAATTTCTGTGATGCTCTGCATCAAACCCAGGGCCATGAGCATGAGACTAGTTTATCACGCTCCCATACCTCAGAAAGGAAATTTAAATCCAGATCTGTCCTGTTCTAAAAAAAAAAGAAAAGAAAAGAAAAGAAAAGAAAGAAAGAAAATCTGTGCTTGATAAAAGTAAAATAAAAAATTAAATTTCTAAAACATAATTTTCTAACATACACAAAGGCCCCAGAAGCTGGTGTATGAATGAAGTTACACCCATCACTAAGATAAGGCCGCCATGAACAGGGGCTGCTCTTGTCACCGCTCTATCCACCCATCCTCTGTCCTTGTTGACACACACTTTAGACATAATGTTATTTCATCTACAAATAGTTCAATGCACATCTCCAAAGGATACGGACACGCTTCAACCTCTCTGAGTTAGGATCAGACATGAAAGTTTGCCAAGAAAAAGTTCTATTGTTCTTTGAAGCAGACAAATTGCGCAATGTATGTCATCCCAGAGGGGAGTTGAGCAATCCCTTAGCCTGGTGGCATGTTAGCACAGTGTAGTGGTATGGTCAGTGTCTGCTGAATTCAGGCATGGCTGACCAGCAACCCCACACCCTGTTCACCTAGCCATGTGGAACAACCATGCTCTTCCCATTATCTCCCAAGTAGCACTGACACACCCACAGAGAAAGGCGAAGGGAAGACTTCTATCCTGCTCTTTCCATCCCAGAGGGAGTCTCTCACGCTGATAGTTGGATGCTGTCTTAGGTGTGCATGGACTAACACTGACATTGACTGAATGTGCCTACTATGTGTCAGATGCTGAGCTAGGCATTTCCATATGTTCCAAGGCACCTACTATGTGTCAGATGCTGAGCTAGGCATTTCCATATGTTCCAAGGCACCTACTGTGTGTCAGATCCTGAGCTAGGCATTTCCATACGTACCCACAACATAACATGTAGGTTTTTAAATGTTGATTCAATTTTTGTGGTTTGAGTTTCCACCTGACTAGAAATTTCATCCTACATTTGAAATGCCACAGAAGGCAATAAACCACTTTGGGGCCAAAACCCTCAATTAGTGTTAAAGAAAGCGTGGTTATGGATGTGCATGCATCTAAACCATTCTGAGAGACTCTCTCAGGTCTGGGATATGGTTCCTGCCCTGTACTGCCCCCACCTCACCACAGTAGAAAGAGTGCATCCCAAATTCAAAGCCAATAGTTATCTCCCACTTCTGTGCCTCAAGGTTTGTAGACAAGGAAGGAAGGAAGGAAGGAAGGAAGGAAGGAAGGAAGGAAGGAAGGAAGGAGGCAGGAGCAAGTAGGTCTGTCTACAAGGCTGGAGGTGACAGCTGGCTTGGCAGATGTGGAACCGCGAGTCGGGAGCCCAGAGGGATGGGCATCGGTGGTGGTGTGGAAAACAGGAACCAAGACGACAATGGACAGGGCAGCAGATGCAGTAAATATTAAATAAGATAATCGCTTTATCTCTTTATCAGCCCTGAGGTCTCACTCCTCAGGCCGGGTTTTAGTTCGGAGCCTCGAGCACCCCTGCCGCTGGGCCCAAACTGCCACCATGGCCCAACCCTGTCTGCTCTACTCCCTTCCCTGGTGGTTTTCTACCGCCTGTTCTCTGCCTATGTCCCAGGGTGTTTCTCTACCCCAAAATCCCACAAACACAACTCTACAGCCGATAGCTTTTCACGCAGGTTTATATATCCAATTCAAAATCCACAAACCCTCTACACAACAAGATTGCATCAAATAGACAAAGATACAAACTTCCCTTCTATATGAGATACTAGACCTATAAAATTCTTAATGTTCATAGCTATTTAACGCCAATCAATATCATCAGGCTCTAGCTGGTCCTTGGGAACCTCCCCTCATCCTCTGACCTCCTCAGACCTCCTCAGACCTCTCCTCTCTCCCTCGCCCCGCCCAGTCACTGGCTTTGCTTTATTCAACTAATTAAAATGGGAAGGTTCAGATGAAGTCACCTCTTGAGTATGTAACTGGCAGCCCTTCTTGGGGAAGTGGAATTAACATTAAAATACAAACAGCTTCAGGACAATCTACAGCAGAGGACACAGGATATTTCCCAGGACTCTGTGTTCACGCCACAGGCATGCGCAGATCTTGGCGCCCCACACTTTACTGCTCACCAGCTCCTGGTGAGGGCCTTTACCAAAGTGGCTTTGCTCAGGTCTATATTCTTTGACAAGCCAAGGTGGGCCAAGCTCTGGGCCATCTGTCCGTCCCATTTGGCAGGGCTCTTGTTGCTAGTGAAGAAACAGCTGGGCTGGCTACTCTGTGTGCCTCTAGCACAAGAGGCTTTGCTGGTTGTGGGTTTTGTGTTGAGAATGAAAGGGTGACGCCCTATTGGAGAGAAGAGTCACATCTGCTGGGGACAGACAGGCAATATGGCTGCTAACAAGCATCTGTGGGAGCTCTAAGAAGAGAGAGAGGTGCAGGGACAGAAACAAGATGTCTTCAGAGCTCTGGAGGTTGGGCCATGGTAGAGGAAGGGTGGGCTGTGGTGGAAGATGAAGGGAGAAATAGGTATTGGCTTTAGAGAAGCCAGCTGGGGCACTTTGTGTTGAGGACCCCACTAAGGAAGAGGACTGGCAGAATTGTCACAGACCTAAGAAATGCTTTCCTTGGACTGTAGGAAACATGGGTTGCAGTAGGAAAGTGGTGGGGGCCAAGGAGAGTTCGTATAAGGCCCTGAGTATACCCTACTATACTTACTGGCTTTTTTCTATCTCCCTTGGATGTGGACTTTGATAAAAAGCCCTTTCTTGGCTCTCAGCATCCTGGGAGTAGCCACGAAGGACAATGATTTCCCAGCACTCAGTACATATTTGTTGGTGGAGGGCTGTGGAGATGCTTTAGAGAGATAATGAAGCCCCTCTGCGGGGCAGTGGGAAGTCAAACTGGGCAGCCAAGGATGCTTTACTGAGAGCACCTACTTGGCAGGAGACTGAACGCAGCAAGAGTGTCTGATGCCAAAAGGATGGTGGGGGCGTTAACAGAAGTAATGGGAGCAGGGGCGGAAGTGGATGCGTGGGAAAAGGCAGTGAAACGGTGCTTCTAGGTTGGAGCAAAGCCACTGAAAATAGCTGCTCAGCAGCTGGACATGCAGAATGCCAGCTCCACTAACCTTGTGGCCTGGAAAGGTTCTACTTTCACTTCTGTAATTGTGATAAAAGATTCCGACAACAATCAGTTTACAAAAGAAGAGATTTATTCTACTTATAACCGCAGGTTATGTTCCATTATTTCAGGAAACTCAAGGCGGGAACTTAAAGTATCACATCCACAGTCAATGCAAAGAGAGAATAAGCTGTCTGCCATCTCTCTTCATTCTTTCTTATATGGTTCAGGACTCCCTGTGTAGAGAATGATGCCTCCCATAGTAGACAGGTCTTTCAACCTCAATTAACAATCAAGGCATCCTCCACAGACAGGCCTATATAGGCCACCCTGATCTAGATTGTAAGACCCTCAGAGAGGACCTTTTCCCCAGAGGAGACCCTCGAGCCCAAAAACCAAGCCGAGACCACTGGCTGCAATCAGCATGAGAGTTTATTTGATCAAAGTACATAGGTACCTGTGGGCACACAGTCTCTCGGAGGACTTGTGCACCCCAGGCTTGGGCACTCGCCCTCTTATAGGGTTTTAGGAAGCAGGAGCAGGCTTACAGAAGCAGATGCATGGTTACAGGGATTTAATTGGTTGATTTAAATGAGGTGGTGGGTCGAACTGGGGGCAAGGTCCTTAGCCACCTGCCCAGGACATGGTGATTAGATAATAACTGACTTGGCCCTATCTTGGGTGGGGGATTTCTGCAAGAACCCTCTACTCCCTCTTTTGGTGCCAGGTGGCTGACCACAGATAACTGCTCTGCCTTGCCTTTTACCTTGAATTCATGCTTATCTGTGCAGGCCTTGTTCCTGCAGTCAGGCTAGCTCAATGGTGGAATCTTCCAGATAACTCTCCAATAAGATCTCCACTCAGAGGTACTAGAGAGATGATTCAGTGGTTAAAAGCCTGTGTTATATGTTACTCTTGCAGAGGACCCAAGTTTTGTACCCAGCACCCCTGTCTTTAAAAAAAAAAAAAGATTTTAAAAAAAGATTTGTTCTGAGAAGAGCAAAGGTGTGTCAAGTTGATAGTAAAACCCAGAGCAGGAGCCATGTTAACAGTCGTCTCAGGAGAGGATGAGGGCACCTGGGAGGGCAGAGAACAGACAAGAGGCTTTGGGTGGAACCTTGAATCAGCACTGATGGGAAAAGAACAACTAGCTGTTGGGGAAAGAAAAGGGACTCGAGCAAGTGCAGAGTCAAAGCAGACAGGGGGGAGTGGCTTAGGCTAAATGACCCCAGGATGTCCCAGAAATCCAATGAGCAAACCTGAGCTACCAACCAGCAGCAGCAGGAGAGTTCTCAGAGGACACAGTGAGAGGGCAGGATCCAGATTGTACTGGTTAACAAAGAAGTGGATGTGAGGACTGAGGGAGCCAAGGAAAACACTCTAGGAAGGGCTCTGGCAGGGTGGGGAGAAGAAAAGAAAGTCCCACTCCAGATGAAGGTGGGGCCGAGGGGAGTCTGTGTGCAGAGCAGTAGAGACAAGAAGGGGTTTGTAAGGAGAAGAGGAGTTGGAGGCAAATGGAGTTTGATGGTCCAGAGAAGGTCCCAAGGCAAGAAAGCACACAGTCAGACTCTGGATAGCTTAGCACATGCATAGCTTGTGTCAGAACCTGGGTGTCATCCCAGAACCGCAACAATAGAGTAAAAGCATTCGGATCAAAGGAATAATTCATTTAGTGAACATAGCAAGTCCTTATATTTGACAAGTAGAGTGTAAGCTACGCAGCATTATTCTGTGTTACTTTATCTCGTTTTCATAAAGGACTTACTGTTTTTACTAAAGCGCAAGAAAGTTAAATGGGTCACCCAAGATCACATAGCTTATCAAAGCTTGGAACCAAAGAATCAATTAAGAGAGGCTCATAGGCTGAAGATGCAGTTCAGTTGGTAGGTTCTCACTGAGCCTGGGAGAAGCTCTGGGTTCGATCCTTAATACTGCATAAACTGGGCATTTTTGACTCAAGACTATGATCCCAGCACTTGAGAGACAGAGACAAGAAGACTAGAAATTCAAGGTTATCCTTTGCTACACACTAAAGAGCCCAGCCTGGGCTACATGAGACCTGTCTCAAAGAGCAACATCTTAGGTATCAAAGACCCAAAGAGAGCAGGAAGCCGGTTCTTGTTCTCACAGCCTTACAATTATAATCAGTAGATTAGGCTTCACTCTACCAACAAATATGCTCAGAGGATGTATTAATAATAAAAATGTAGCTGGGGAAAGGAAGAGATGTACCAGGCAGAGAGGAGGTGACGTTTGACCTGAAGGACCTGGAAAGACCAGAAGGAAAAAGTTGGCTAACAAGCAAATGACATTCCCAATAAATAGGACTAATACACACAAGCCTGAGCCTCTGGGACACGGGGTAGGTGTGGCTGGGTACAGGACAGCAGTGTGCCAAGATGGGGGTGGAGGAGAACGACACACTGTGCCTTGTAATGTTTTCCCTTGATCAAGCAAGGAAAAAGTATCAGATTTGCACTCTAGGGCAAGAGTGCTGGAGGTCTCCTGGGGACAGCATGGGGGATGAGTGAAGTAAGAACTATGGGAATCCAAGGAGCCAGAGGTGATACAGTGTGGGAGCCGAGGCAAGAAGGGATGGGTGGAGACACTGACATTTGTAATGCAACAGAGAATGAATATATATGTTCATATATATGGGTATATACACTGTGTGTGTGTGTGTGTGTGTCACTCACACACACACTGTCACCACATTGTGTTTGAATGAGATTCCCCCATTATTCTCAGGCATTTGAATACCTGGGTCTCAGTTGGTGGTATTATTAGGGTGTGGCCTTGCTGTAGGAAGTATATTGCTGGGGATGAACATGGAGTTTTCAAAGCCTTGTACCACTCTGCTTCCTGCTTGGGGTTCAAGATGTGAGCCCCAGCTTTTCAGATCTAGCTGCCATGCCTCCCCTCTGCCGTTGTGGACTCAGAACCATAAGCCTAAATAAACCCTTGCCTTTAAATGGTGCCTTGGCCATGGCATTTTATCATAGCACTAGAAAACTAAGACACACAGATACTCACATATGTAAACATACATACATGTGCATGTATGTACACACACATACACACACCACATACACATACCACACCCACACACACATTCACACTACACATATACACACACCAAACACACACCACACACACCACACACACACACATTACACACCACACACACACATATACACACACTATACACCACACACACACCACACACACACATATACACACACTACATACCACACACACACACTCACACATATGAAGAGAGTATTGACCAGCCTCAGAGGCAAGTGAGCTGATGTGGTAGTTCAGTCCTGCAATCTTAGCACTTGTGAACTGAAGCAAAATGATTATACAGAGCTCAAGGCCAACCCAGACCACAGAATGAGATCCTATTTCAAAACAGGCAGACAGACAGACAGACGAATAGGCAGCAGCGTGATTCCCAGGTCTGGCTTGAACAGAAACAAGATGGGGAAGTGTATATGGTGAACTGAGAAAGAATAAGTTCTGGATGCTCCAGCTGTAAACCTATGGGCAGGAGGAAGTGTTGGGGTGAGGCGGTGGATGGGACTCATGGGAGAGGCTGAGCTGCAGGAGGCGTTATCAGAAGGCAGACACTTGTGGGGTGAAGCCAGCAAAGGGCCCCCACACACTCTGAGCTGTAGTAGCATTTATAGAGAAGGTGGGAGAGAGGAGCCTGAGAAGGGTGTGAGAGGAGGAGGAGGGAGAAAGGAGAAGGAAGTCTTCGGAATACATAGAGACCTGGGATCACATGAGGAGGTGCTACTGAGAACTAGAGAGGGCTCCCACACTCCCCTGCTTCCATTAGAGAGAACAGCTTTCCTAGGAAAGAGGAGAGAGCAATGGGTTCTCTCTTCTCCCCTCTCCCCTGCCCTCCCCTGCCCTCCCCTCCCCTCCCCTGCCCTGCCCTGCCCTCTTCCCTTCCTTCACTCCTCTGCACTATTTACTTGACTCTTGCTGACATGGCCAGTACATTCACAGAAGATAAAGCACAATATTTAACTAAAGGCAGCAGTTCAGATGTTCCAAACATTTCCATTGTAAACTTCCAAACTAGGCAGGCTACACAGGAGACCATCCAGTATGATCACTCTGTCCTTAAAACACATCCCTTTGATAATAATCATTAAACTGTTCTGTTTACCAGAAGTGGCAACAAGGAAAATAAACAACAGGGCCATTTTGGAGAATTTCAAAATTAAACCATGAGAGAAAACTAGATCAAAAAAGAAAAACAAAACAAAACAAAACAAAAACCCTGCATAAACATTGCAGACCTCAGCTGCTCTTTTTTGTTTTTAATTATTTTTTTTAAGATTTATTTATTTATTATATGTAAGTACACTGTAGCTTTATTCAGACACACCGGAAGAGGGCACCAGATCTCTTTACAGATGGTTGTGCACCACCATGTGGTTGCTGGGAGTTGAACTCAGGACCTCTGGAAGAGCAGCCAGTGCTCTTAACCACTGAGCCATCTCTCCAGCTCTGTTGCTTTTGAGTATTCTTCTCTGACTAACATTACATAATTCTCCATCAGATATTAGTCTTCAATGCTGAAATTCACGGTGTGTGTCATACTTAAGGGACAGAATCCTGAAAGAGAGCAATGGAACTGGGCTATGGTGGTGTATACCTTTAATCCCAGCACTCGAGAGGCAGAGGTAGGTGGATCTCTATGAGTTCAAGGCCAGCCTGATCAAAAAATAAATAGATATACTGACAGACAGACAGATAAAACTTTAAAAATATTTATATTTATTATTTTCTTATTTATGTGGATGTGTGTGCCCGTTTACCATCTGTGTGGATATGATACCCACAGGGAGAGATGAGAACATCAGACTTCCTAGTTGAAATCCACAGAGTGGGTGCCCAGAACCAAACCCTGGTCCTCTCCTAGAGCAGTTTGTGCCCTTCGGCAGCTCCCTAGCGCTTTTCATAATCCGAAAAGAAAAAGAAAAACCTGAGGAGGAAGGGAAATGGCTAAAGTTAGAAGGTGGAGGTCAGAGGTCATCTCGCAGAGTTTCCGGGATCAAAGGCAGGTCAGATTCTACAGCAAGGGCCATCGCCTGCAGAGTCACTGTGCTGGCCCCTTATTGGTGATGTTTGTTTGTTTGGTTGGTTGGTTTTGGTTTTTCAGAGACAGAGTTTCTCTGTGTAGCCCTGGCTGTCCTGGACTCACTGTAGACCAGGGTGACCTTGAATTCACAGAGATCTGCCTGTCTCGGCCTTCTGAGTGCTGGGGTTAAAGGCGTGTACCACCACTGTCTGGCAAAAATGCCATTCTTAATAGATGACATGATTTTATACTGCAAATCTCAAAGAATCCACGGATCTATTATCCAATAAATTAACCGAGCCAACCAACATATAAATACCCAGAAAACCAGGAGCTCGGGATGTACCTTGGTGCTCAGAAACCTGAGGATGTGCACTGGGCTCCAGAAAAAAGAAAAAAAAAAGTCATGTACATTTTTATATACCGTCTGTTAACAGAAACTGCACTTTAAAAGAGGTATCTTTCTTAGACTCATTTTTTTATGTTCATGAAAGAATTACCTGGATTGTACTGCTGGAATGCTGTGTGTGTGTGTGTGTACGTGTGCATGTGAGTGTGCATATGGCCTGGCCACATAGAGAAAACCCTGTCTCAAAATAACAAAAGTATTAGAAGAGAGCTTGGGACTGGACAGAGGCTCTGTGGTTAAAAGCACAGTTTGCTCTTCCAGAGGACCTGAGTTCAATTCTCAGCAACCACATCACGCACCTTGCAACCACCTGTAACTCCAGTTCCAGGGAATCCAACAACCCTTTCTGGCTCTCGAGGACACCTACACACCTGTGGCACACGCACAGAAGCTCATACATACGCATAAAATAAAATCTTTAGAAAGCAGACAAACAGACAAAAAGACAGCTAGCAACAGTCTATAGGGTGTCCGTGCAAGTGAAGGAGGTAAGGGACGGCATTTTCAGAGCTGCCACAGGGCTGAACACAGTTAAGATGATGAGTTTTATGTTGTGTGTACTTTCCCACTACAAAAATGATTAATATGGACCCGGGTAGCCAACGGCCTGTGGAGCAACACGCCTGAGTTTTATTGTGACTACCATGATACGTATCTCATCCATGATCCACGTAGTGAGGAAGACGCACTACAGTGGTAGAACACATAAAGAGGATGTGAAAGACATTACCAGAGGTGGATTGAAGGGTCTGGTTGCGTTTCAACAGGGCACAATCCCTCCAGCTCCTTTCTCTGCTCCTCTGCCTGCAGGGGCCATGATCCCACCTCCTCCCAGTCTCCCGGGTCCTCCTCGGCCTGGCATGATGCCAGCATCCTACTTGGGAGGCCCTTCCATGATGCTAGTGATGGGCCCTCCTCCTCCTGGAATGATGCCTGTGGGACCAGCTCCTGGGATGAGACCACCCAAGGGAGGCCACATGCCCATGAGGCCCGGGCGTCCAGTGATGAGACCTCCCGCCCGTCCTATGATAATGCCCACGGCCTGGCGTGACTCAGGCAGACAGATAAGAGCAGAAGTGCTCGCTCTTAATCATCTTGTTGTTCTTGTGTTTCACTAGGAGAGCTTGGTGCTGAGCCTGAGTGTTTACTAGATGCAGGACAAGGAACTTCCCTTCCTAATAGAGAATGCTTCTGGAGAGAGAAGTGATACAAAAAAAGTGTGGCTTTCACTTATACTGTGAAATGTAAAAATAAAATTGTCAGCTCTTTTAGTTGTTTTTTTTTTTTTTAAAGGTTAATATAAAACCACAGAAAACAGTCATCTCCCGGATGGAGGTCGACAATGCAGCTGGTGACGCACATGCTTGTGATTCCCCAGATGTGCTGGCGTTAGCTCTCTGGGCTGGCCACTAACTCAGTCATGTTCGGTTTACTGCTGTTTTTAAAACTGTTCCTTCCCTCAGGCAAGGCTGTGCAGCCCAGGCTGGAACTCCTGCCCCATTTCCCCCTGGAATGCAGAGAGGACAGTCGGGTATCACACGGGCAGCCTTTGCGCACATCTTTTCATGCGCCGTTCAGTATACCTGCTGTCCTTCTGTTGCTGTGTTTGTTTCCTTTTGTGTTTCTGTTGTTGTTTTATCTGTTTGTTGTTGAGTCAGGGCTTCACTATGTAGCCTAGGCTGGCCTTGAACTCACAGAGATCCTCCTGCCTCTGCCTTCTGAGTATTGGAGTTAAAGATGTATACCACCAACCTGTTACTGCGTATTTATCCACCCATCCATTTGTCTGTCCGTCCATCTGTCTGTCCATCCATCCATCCATCCATCCACTTATCTAATGTGTGTGCCTGGTGACTTAGGAGGACATCAGATGCCCAGCACTAGAGTCACAGACTCACAAAGGTCTAAGTGAATACAACAATCTGAAAAGACATTTTCAAACCCAGGAGCCAGCAACTCTGTGCATATTAAACAAACTTCCTTACGTGCTCCCTGGCTACCAGAGAACCCGTCTTCCCCCAGCGCTCCGTGAGAACCTCTAAAACACTCCCTAGCACCTACAAACTGAGCCACTTTGTCTCTGGCAGCGCTCAGCCCGTTTGCTTTCTCTGGGTTTTTTCCAACGGTACATAAAACACAATCAGATAAAATGACCTGTCATCTGTAACAAAGAAGACATTTCTAGGCTAAAGTACCAAATATCTATGCTCTTATTTTAGAAAGTGAGTAGGGCTTGTTATCATGGGACCTCTGAGAGATGCGGGGTTGACCCACATAGTCACAAACATGGGCCTCAAATCGAGACCTTTGGGCTTTGGTAGAGCTAAGTGGTACTTTGGGTAGCCCTGGCAAGGCCTTGAGTTCTTTGCCAGCACAAACCAAGCACAAAACCCTTTAGATAACTGTCTTTGCACCCAGCAGGATTACAAGACAATACCAAAGGACCAAAACAAGCTGAAACAAAGACATTATACGGACTTAAGGACATGTGCAAATATCGGGTCCCATGCTTCCTGTTGTGTGCTATAGATTAATAGTTGACAAATTAACAAATCCCAGCACCCACACAGGGCAGCTCACAAAGTGTGTAACTACAGCCCCGGCCATTGAGAGCTGCTGTATCAAAAACAAACAGCACGATAGGGGTGCATGCCTTTAGTCCCAGCACTGGGGAGGCAGAGAGAGGCAGATTTCTGTGAGTTGAATCTAACCTGGTCTACAGAATGAGTTCCAGGAAAGCCAGGGCTACACAGGGAAACCCTGTCTCCAAAAACCAAACACATAAAAGATAGATGAGTCGCGGGCTAGCTAGGGCTTCTCAGTAAGACTTTATCTCAAAAACAGCTACAATTAAAACAAAACCAGACAATCTCTCTCCAGGGCTGTTTCCTCCGTAAATCAAGGATGCTGTGTATCTGAGTCAGCGCAGAGGTTGCCAGTTTTCTGCCCTTTGGATCACACACCCTATCAGGAGAACCTGATTCTTATACAGCTCTCTTCCGCCACCTGCTGGACAGCATGCCGCACACAGTTCTGAGCTGTTGTCACTAACCACATTCCCTGAGAGTGTGGCTTGTTTACTTAGTGGTTTCAGCCAATTAATAAGAATCGTTTTCTGGGTTTTCCATTTTACAGAGTTTCTAGTTTGGAACTTGTTTCAAATGAGTCAGGCCTGAACTTTGCCCATCTGGAAATTAATATTTTAGCAGTTTTTCCCATGCTGAGATATTTTTTTATACTTGTCTGGTGTGTCTTGCAGCAACTACCCTGCCAGATTGACTCAGGGAATATGTTTTAATCATTCACAAGAACAGAAGAAAACTGTTTAAAGTCTATATTGTTGTTCCAATATAACGTTTCATAACATAGACCAGACTGATCTTAAACTCACAGCTACCCTCTTGCCCCAATTTCTCAAGCAGTGATATTACAGGCGAGCCACACCACACCCATCTTTAAATGGTCATTAGAAGGTTTCTGGAGCTTGGCTTAGTGGTACAGCCCACTTGGGAAATGGAAGAAAGAGGATTGGGAGTGGCAGGCTAGCGTGGGCTACATTGTGAAATTCAGCCTTCGAACCAATAAGGATTTCTGAGATGCCCTTCTGCTTCCTTTTCTCCTTTTTTAAAATTTATTTTTCTGTTTCCTCAGGAAACTAGGACAAAGGAATCTGGAGTTCCAGACCAGTCTGGGCTGCATAGGAAGACTGTCTCAAATAGAGGAGGGGAGGGTAAAAGAAGGAAGAAAGGAAAGAAGAAAGAGAAAGAGAGAGGGGAGAGGGAGGGAGTGAGGGAGAGAGGGGTGGAAGGAAGACTGAGAGGAGGGAGGGAGGGAAAGTGAGAGAGAGAGAGAGAGAAAGAGAGAGAGAGAGAGAGAGAGAGAGAGAGAGAGAGAGAGAGGAAGAGGAGACAAACTGTCTTCCAAAGTGCCTGGACTACCTGTATTCCCACAGCACCAGAAGACCCTCTCGCTGTTTCCATGTCCTCAGGCCTTTTGTGTTGTCAGTGTTTGAGATTTGGGGATTTTGGTCAGTTTAGTAGGTGTAGAATTGTATCACATTGTATTAATTTGCTGTTCTCTCTCTCTCTCTCTCTCTCTCTCTCTCTCTCTGTGTGTGTGTGTGTGTGTGTGTGTGTATGTGAGAGAGAGAGAGAGAGAGAGAGAGTGTATGTGCATATGTATTATATTGTATAAATTTGTTGTGCACAATCTCTCTGTGTGTCTGTGCCGGTGTGTCTGTGTGTGTGTTGAGGGGTATTTGTTGATGGGCTTGTGTGTGTACACGTGTGCGCACTCGTGTGCTCATAGAGAATTCATGTCAACAATGGGTCTTTTCCTCCATAGCTTTCCATCTTTTTTTTTTTTTTTTTGAGAGAGGGTACTGTTGGCATTCCTTCTAGGCCTTGCCCCACCAGCCAGGTGTGCCTGACTCACTATGAGAGGAGCTACTTGCCCCGTCCTCTCTCTCTTGCTCTTTCTCTTTCTCTCTTCCCCTCTTATCCCCTTTCTCTCTTCCCATTCCCCCTCCCTCTCTCTTCATGTCCTCATGACTGGTCTGATCTAATCCTCTTCTCTCTCTCTCTCTCTCTCTCTCTCTCTCTCTCTCTCTCTCTCTCTCTCTCTCTCTCTCTCTCTGTTTCTACTCCCTCAACTCCCCTCCTCAAGCCCTAAATCAACTCGATTCTATATTATACCATCATGTGGCTGGTCCCCCAGGGGGAAGAATGCCTTAGCATGGGCCGGCAGAGGCACCCCTTCCCCCAAACCATACCAAAACTCCACCAAACATATCCCTGGTTTCTTTTTCTTTTTTATAAAACACAATGGGTATCTCATTGAATTTGAAGTTTATGGTTTGGGCCAGGCTGTGGGGATGATGAACTTCAGGGACTCACCTTTCTTTTCTCTAACCTCCCATCCCCCCAGCACTAGGTTTTTTGAGGGGATTCTGAGGGTCCTAACTCAGATCCTTATGCTTGTAAAACAGGAATGGCTTGAACTGAAAAAGTGCCTTAAATTAAAAAAATTTTATAACATATGATATAGAGCATTTTTTCATGTTTATTTGCCATTTGGGTATCTTCTTTAATGAGGTGAGTGTCTGTTCAGGCCTTCTGTTAATTTTTAATTATACTGGTCATTTTGTGGATGTCTGTTTTGTTTTATTTGGGGGGCATGTCCCATAGGTATACAAATGTGTGCTCCTGTGCACACACTTGTGGAGAACAGAGGTCAAGGTCAGGGGCCTTCTCTTGCTGTCCAACTCATTTTCTGAGACAGGGTCTCTCAGTGAACCTAGGCTAGCCTGGTCAGCCAGTTAGGCCAGGCATCTTCTATGAATGCTGGAAACCCAAACTGAGGATCTCATGTGTATATAACAAGTGTTTTTCCCTTTCAGCCCTCTCCCCAGACCCTTGGTTTGGTTTTGTCTTTTGAGACAATCTTACATGGTCTTGAACTCACTGTGTAACAGAGCCTGATCTTTGATTCTGACTGCTCCTGCCTCCACCTTCCAAATGCTGAGATTACAGGCAGGTGCCACTGAAGGGACCCCAGACAGTCTGAGCATGGTAACATGGCTCTTGCAGGCCTTGCCTTTCTCCCCATCCCCTCTGCCTTGCTAAGAAACCATTAGATTACATTCCTAAAGCTAGCCACCCAGGTCTATTCCCTTATTTGGCCACTTCCTCCTCCTGAGGCTGACTGGCTCTATCTCAGGATTGAAGTCCAACAATCAAAAGGCCCCTTTGGCTCACCAAACTAACATGCACAATTAAACAACTCATCCTAACACGGATTATACCTTTTATAAAGTGCTGGTTAACTAATGGCCACATCTGTCTCCTTTCTATCCAGATACAGTCCTTCACAGCCATTGTCTTGGTCCTCTCATTATAACTCCCCACCCCCAGCAAATACTTCTTCCCCTTCCTCTGTTCCCTTTCCCTTTTCCCTTGAGTCCTCTGTCTCTTGTCTGTGTCTGTTATTCCCTGGTCTTTGTCCTTCTGGGGCAAATAAACCTCCTTTGTGCTGAGAACTTGGTCCTGGGGTGTCCTGAGCCTATGCTACCCCTTTAACGGTCATACCCAGATAGTTGTCTCAAAGGGTTTTAGTTTGTCTCTCTACATACCACACCCAGTTCCTGTGGTCCATACTTTTTAAAATAAAACTACCTGAAATCATGGCACGTGCCTGTAATACTCTGAGTGCAGAGACAGGAGGGACTTGTGAATTTAGGGTCAATAAAGTATACATATGGAGATGCAGGCAGCTAAGGCTACATAACGAAACCCTGTCTCCAAGAACAAACTAACTAACTGACAAAAAAAAAGTTCTTTCCTTCCAGAATTACCACCATAGTGCTAAGATATAAGATGGATGGGTGGAAAGATGGATGGACGGACGGATGGATGAATGGATGGATGATAGATGGATGATAGATGGATGGATGATAGATGGATAGATGGATGGATGATGGGTGGATGGATGATGGATGCATGCATGGATGGATTCATGGATGGACAGATAGACGGGCAGACAGATGGACAGGCTGCAAGTTTGGCTCCTGAATTCTCATTACCTCAGTATCTTGTTTAGCTGCCTGGAACTTGATGTGAAATAGAAAGTTATAAAAATCCAGACCCTTCATTTTTTAAAAATGTATGTTGAGAAAGAATTCAAAGGAAGTCAGGGAGGAGCTTGGGAAAGCAGGCGACACCCAGTGCCCACTCACTGCTGGGTTCTTTGTCCCACTGCCTCTGAATTCCCAGACAGCTGTCACTGGCCTGCCTGTTTTCATATTTTCATTTATTGCCGCCTTTCAGCTTATGATGACGTTCATTTAAAAATATCCCCAAATACTTCCTGGCCCTTTCCTATCTCTTCCATTTATGGTAATATACAACAGAACATAGTTGAAATATTTTCCTGATAGATAAACACTTGAGCTTGGGAGCGAGTTTGAAGACCCTGACATGAAGTGCAGAAAAACATTAATCTCTCTCTCTCTCTTTTTTTTTTTTTTTAAATTGGACAGTGTTTTATTTTCCTTTACAATTTAATAAATACTTGATAACTGCACATGGTGTAAGGCTGCTTGGTAGTTCAAAAAGGTCACAGCGGCGGTGTTTTCCTGACTGTGTAGTCTTCGGTAGTGAGTGGAATGACTTGTATGACATCACTGTCAAACCAGCAGGACTGCATTTATGCACCCATCATTTTCAGGATTGTTGGTAACTTGGGCGTACTTTCCCCAAATCACCTTGTCTCCTTGTGTCACAAGGCCCAACTCGCTCACATTCACTTCAATAACTGTGCCTTTGGTGATCACACCCAGGGTTGTATACAGTGGGGATGATGGATTCTTTTTCACACCAAGTATAGGCAGACAAAAGGTAGCTTTCAGCTCAGGGTGTGTAACATGGGCTTTTTTTGAAACGCAGACCCATTGGTCTAATGAACCTCTCATGTTTAGGTGTTTTTCTTGTAAAACCATCACCAACAAAGCAGACTTTAGTAACCATTCTCTTCCATGCCTTCTTTTTTCTTTTTCCTGTTCGAATAACTTTCAATACTTCTGTTTCTCCTTGGGCACGAACTTTGGGTAGAGGAACCTCCCATTTTCCTGCCTTTTCTTTTCGTTTCTGCTTAATCATGTTGGAAAGTACTTTTGCTCTTGACTGCCCCTCTCTGTCCAGCAGATAGAGGGTCTGCTCCCTGTGGAGTCTTCTCCTCATCCTTCTGCTTGGTGTTTCTCTTTTCATGCATCTCAATAGTCTTTTTCATTTGTATCTTCTCTGCATGGCGCTGTTTATGGTAGAGCTTAGCTTTCAGGCCAATCTTTTTTTGCTTTCTTTGAGCGTTCATGGGCCTCCCGACCTTCTTTCTTTCTCTTTTTCTCATGGTAGTCCAAACGATATCCATATCGTTTGCGGTGCAATTCAATATATTCATTCTGTGGCATGATGACAGCCGCGGAAGAGCAGTCTGAGACCTCCCGGGTTCCAAAAACTTTTAATTTCTGGGTGTCACTGGCCCACGAGCCTCCTCCTCTCCTAATCTCTCTTAATCTTTTTCTTTGTTTGATTTGAGACAGAGTTTCTCTGCTTAGCCCTGGCTATCCTGGGACTCAATTTAGACCAGGCTGGCCTTGAATTCAGAGATATGCCTCTGCCTCCTGAGTGTTGAGATTACTATCACATTAAAATTATAACAAAATATGCTCAGTTATAATATTATTGCTATATATGTGTGTTAGTTTATATATATGTATAATACTAGACTAGTGCCCAGCATAATACTATATTCTAAGGTTCTAAATGACAGTTCCTGATTCTACACACTCGTGTTTATTTATTTATTTATTTATTTGTTGTTAATATATGGCCTTATTGACTATGATGGTGCTACATATTGCTAAATCCACTGCAAACTGAAAATATAAGTTCAGGGCTAGAGATATAACTCAGTGCTTTGGAGCCTTGGCTGCTCTTTCAAAAAGAAAAAGAAAAAAGAGAGAGAGAGAAAAAAACCTGGGTTCAATTCTCAGCACTCACAGAGCAGCTCACAGCTGTCTTTAATTCCAGCCCCGAGGGAATCTAACACCTTCTTTGTTCTGATCTACCTCCTATTTGTTGGGACCACAACCATAGACCATTGTTGGTCCACTGACTGAGTTCCATCCTCAGCCACCTCCAGATTGCTTCATCCACTCAGCCTCCTGAGCACTGGAATTGCTTCCACATGCTGGCTGAAACAATACTGGTAAAAAAAACAAAAAACAAAAAAAAACAAAAAACAAAAAAAAACCCGAGAGAGTAAAGCCAGGATGTGAATCCTGTTTCCCCTTCTTTATTATCACGTGTGTGATACAGGGGGGTGGAAGCAGGACCTCACGCTTAGCTACTCAACCCACTTAGACACCTCCCAAGCCCTCTTACTCTTTTCTTCAGATAGGAGCTCACTAAGTTGCCTAGGACCGGTCTTGAGTTAATTCTATAGCTAGACAAGCCTTAACTTTACAATCCTGCTTCATCCTCCCCAGTAACTAGTATTAGAGGTTGCACCACCAGACCCAGCCTACCTGCTATCTTTTGGTAAAAGGCCTGCAAGTAAAATTGCTGGATCACATGATGCTGTTGTGAAAATATTTCCTAAACATTCCATCCTGCAAGAAGCTCCTTAATCAGGAAAGCAAACAACTCAGGATAGCTTCAGGAAGTGCCTGAAACTGACTAGATTCACTGGCCCCCTCCCAAGTTGAGGGTCCCTCTTTACAGAGCCAAGCTCAAGACTCTCAAACAGACGGTCAAGGTCCAGGGGTCCAGAAGTCCAGGAGTCACCTCACAAACCACATGAACACTGGTCTCAGGCAAACAGGAATAGTTTATTGAGCATACACACCCCAGCACTGATAGACTGGGGCCACAATACAGATTCAGGAGCTGAATTCCCATACCCAATTAGAATCCTATAGAGCTTTTAAGCCTAAAATCTGCAAACATCTGTGCTAAGTTATTCCACCAACCAGGATTTAGGAGTTGGGGTTTCCTTAGGAACATGTCTTTGTTGTACATTTATCCTCCTCCCATTGGTTGGGGTATTCAGCTGTGGCAGGGGACTTCACTTGCCTAACACTCACATCTGAACTTGCCAACCTGAATGGAACTTGCCTTGCTTAATATTTAGGTCTTAATTTGACATCCAGGAGTAACCCATGTATATGTGTCTTTCTGCCAAGTAGTATGTCCGTTCCCAGAGAGGTCTTGGGGACTTAAACTTACTCGACCCCCTACTGAAAATGGAAGTCTTATTTCACATAGGTGCAGTGTTGTTCTTATGGTGGGGTCCATCCCAGAGGCAAGTTATAAAGGCCAAACCCATAAAAGTTCATCCAGCAGTTTAGGAAGTACACATGGGTGGTTGGTTCGGGTCCCAGCTTACTGTGGGTGACTACACAAAGCAGTTCTAACTGACTTTTCTATTGTGACTGGTTTTTAAGAGCACAGAACATAACACAAGATATAATCGTCTTGAACATGAGATAAATTGTTCTTGGACCAGCAGAAACAACCTATGAGAGAGCTTTCTTATAATATTAGTAACAGCACAAAATGGCAGGCTAGCCAGGTAACAGGTAACTAGGCCTTAACATTCTACCTAGGCCTTAAAAGACCAGCTAGCTGTTTGGAAGAAGCAGAAATCAGCTAAGCTCCCTAAAAGAGGTTCAGACCAATGGAGATACCTGGAAAGAACACTCTTCAAGGATGTGCAGTGAGTCCCAGGTTCCTGGCTTTGTGAGTTGTCACCTGTACTGGGGTAGGCTTTAGTGATGCGCTGTCTTTGAGTCATTTCTGCTTCTGTAAGTAACCCCAATAAAACTCCTTGGTTCATCAAGCTGGACTTGGATGGTGTCTGTACTTTGGTTTGTCATGGGTTCCCTACCTGTGGTGAGTAGACATATATGTTTAGTCTTCCCAGGAAAAGTTTAGTCACACAACAGAAACACATGGAATTTTATATTAATTTTCTAAACAGCTACTATATTGTTTTTTATATCAATTGCACCTTTTTATACTCCCCAGAATAATTTAAAGACCTATGATGTCTCCTCATTCTGGTAGGGCTTTTGTTTGGTGGTTGTTGTTACTGTGTTTTGATATGTGTGGTGTGTGAGTATATGGTGTGCGTTTATAAACATGTTGCTGAGGACTGAACCCAGAGCCTCTCACATGCTAGTAAAGAGCTCCACCACCAAGCTGCTCCTTCAGCCGTCTTTCTTTCTTATAATAATAGGCATCAAATGATACACTTTCACAATGTTTATTTACTTCTCATGTGTATGTATATGAGGTCATGCACATGTGAATGCCTAGTGTCATTACATGTGTGCAGTGGTTACAGGAAATCTAGCAGCAGTGACTTCTCTGCTACAACCTGGGTTCTGGGGACCAAACTTGGCTATAGGAAGAATATTGTGTGTATTGTATGAATGTATCACCTGCCAATTAAACAAAAACCTATGGCCCATAGGAAAAGGTAGATGGGACATCCAGGAGACAGGAAGAATTCTGGGATAGGTTGAGGAATGGGAAGATGTGAGAAGTTGGACACATGGTACTTGAGCACAGGCAGAATATAGGTTAGAAAAAAATGGGTTAATTGAAGTTACTATCTAGTAAGAGAAAGGCTGAGCTATGTGGCCAAGATATTTATAAATAAATTTTAAGTCTGAGTCTTAATCCAGGGATCACAGGGCTGGGAGGAAGAACCAAACACTAACTTCTACATTCAGCTCTTCAGGTTTAATAGCAAGTAAAGGCTTATGTAGCACACCATTTTGGAGATGACATACTCTTTTTGGTGTTGTTTATTGAGTCAGCCTCTTTTTGTAGCCATAATGTGGTGGACTGAGTAGGTTTGGCCCCTGTAGACACATGTTTCAACGTTTGGCCATGGGGAGTGGCATTATTAGGAGGAGTGGCCTTGTTGAAGTAGGTGTGGCCTTGTTAGAGGAAGTGTGTCATGTGGGGGTGAGCTTTTAGGTCACCTATGCTCACACTACACCCAGTGTGACACATGGTCTCCTGATGCATTCAAATCAAGATGTAGAGCTCTCAGACCCTCTAGCACTATGTCTGCCTGCATGCTGCCATACTTCCCACCGTGATGATAATGGGCTGAACCTCTGAAACTGTAAGGCAGCCCCAATTAAATGTTTGCCTTTACAAAGGTTACCTTGGTCATGGTGTCTCTTCACAGCAATAAAACCCTGAGACACATGGCTGTCCTCAAACTAATGCCCTGTGTGGACCTAGTTGGCCTCAAACTCAAAGAAATTCGCCTTCCAAATGCTGGGATTAAGAGCATAAGATACCACACTGGACACTATTGAACACTATTAAAAATGAAATAAACGTTTAAAGATGGATCCTAGATGGGCAGAGTGGAGAACAGCTGTAATCCCATTGCTTGGGAAGTGGAGGCAAAAGAATTACAAGTTCAAAGCTACCCTCTGTCACAGAGAGTACAAGGTGAATCATGTGGCTCAAGACCCTCTCTCTCTCTCTCTCTCACACACACACACACACACACACACACACACACAAGAAAAGAAGCCAGTCAGTGGTGGCACACACTTTTAATCTCTATGCTTGAAAGTAGAGGCAGTCAGATCTCTTGAGTTTGAGGGCAGCCTGGTCTACAGAGCAAGTTTCAGGACAGCCAGGACTATGGAGAGAAACCCTATCTCAAAAAACAAAAACAGAAGAAAAAAAAAAAAGATAAGAGAAACAATTAAAAGGAACAGTGCCCTTTCAGCATAATTTAAACAGAAAAAAAATTAAAACAAAAGTTTTAACTTACTTTCTGTATACAGGTGTTTGCCTGCTTCTATTTCTGTGTACCATGCCATGTGTGTAGAGACTAAGGACAACCTTAGCATTCTTCTCCTGACACAACCTACCTTTTGGGAGGGCTGATGTGGGTTAGAGAGGATCTTTTACTTGCCCGGACCTTTCGATAACTAGCAGTAGAGCCCCAGTGACCTACTTTTCTCCAGTGACCTACTTTTCTCTGCCTCCAAGTGATAGCATTCCATGTACATACAGCGTGGCAGCTTTCTTTCATGGATCCTCTAGATCAAACTGAAAGCCTTTGACCCCCAACCATTAAGTCATTTTGTTGCTATTTGTCTTAATTAGGGTTTTATTGCTGTGAAAGACAACATGACCAAGGCAACTCTTATAAAGGCAAACAGTTGGGGCTGGCTTACAGTTTCAAAGGTTCAGTCCATTATCATCACGGTGGGAAGTATGGTATCATGCAGGCAGACATAGTGCTGGAGGAAGCAAGAATTCTATGTCTTGATCTGAAGCAACCAGGAGGAAGATCTGGAATTTCTCACTGGGTGGAGCTTGAGCATAAGAGGCCTCAAAGCCCACCTGCATAGTGATGCACTTCCTCCGATAAGGCCACACCCACTACAATAAGGCCACACTTCCTAATAGTGCTACTCCCTGTGGCCAAGCATTGAAACACATAAATCTCTAGGAGCCAAACCTATTCAGATCTCCACACTACTTTGTAAGTATAATTTGAATAGCTCTGAATCATAATGCAAATATCTGGTATGCAGTGTCCCCCAAAGGTGTAGTGACCCACAGGTTGAGAACTGCTGTAAAAAGGCATCTTCCCAGCTCCTTGTGGGGATTTCTAAATGAATATTTTCATGGGAAAAGCTGCATATTGATTGCTTGGTTGATCGTGTTGGTGACTGAACCCAGAGCCTCACATAACTAAACACACACTGTGCCAGCAAGTTACACTCCTGGCTCTTCTACAGCTTTAATCAAGCAAACGCGTGATATCCCGCCTCTCAAGTCTCTGCATTATGCAGTCTGAAAACAGCTGTTCTTGGATAATTTATCCGTACACTGGAATTTAGCACAAAGGAATAATCTTGTCACACAACAGTAGCCAAGAGTGAAGAGAATTATATTCAAGGTATCAATAATAGATGCTCATTGCATTAAGAAAATAACTGCAGCAAATCTTTTCTCCTACATATGACATGGTAGAAAGACAACTTGCATTTGGATTCTTGAAAGATTCTGAGCCGTGACTAAACACAATCAACACCACCTAGGTACCCAGGTTTGGCAGGTTACCAGTGTTATGTGTCAAAACTAGGAAGAAACAACCATACACTCTACTCACTCCAGCTGGGGACCCCACAACAGACCAAAGTATGGATAGCACCAAAGGCCAGCTTGGTGAATCAGTGAGTTTTATTAGGGTACTTTACAGAAGCAGAAATGACTCAAAGGCAGCTGCATCATCAATGCCCACTCCAGCACTGGTGACAGTTCACAAAAGCTGGGAACCTGAAGCAAACTGCACAGCCTGGAGGCAACTCAGTTGTCTGGAGAGTGTACTTTCCAGGTGCCTCAGTTGGTCTGAAGCTCTTCCAGGCAGCTATGCTGGTTTCTGCTGCTTCTAGACAGCTGGTATAATCTCAGAGTGGTCTTTGTAGCTTCTCTTGTCTGAGAAGGATTCTTAGCTTTTATGGTTTACTCTGGCAGGGTGGGGGCCTAGTGAATCTGGTCAGTTCCAGGAACTTCCTGGAGATATTTTGAGTTGTTCCTCTTCCTGTTTAAGGAATGAAATGTTTTAATCCTAGGACTCAGAGGAAACAGTTATAAGACACCAAGTCAATTCACTCTGTGTCAAACTCTATTTCCTGGATGGAGAAATGGTTCAGTGGTTAAGAGCACTAGCTGCTCTTTCAGGGGTCCTGAGTTTAGTTCCCAGCAACCACATGGTAACTCTATAATGTGATCTGATGTCCTCTCCTGGTGTGCATGAAGACAGTATACTTATGTATACCTAAAATAATTTTAAAAGACCCTACTTTTGATGTTGTCTTCAAAAGGTCTACAACCTGTAGGATAATGTCATTATGCAACAAGACAGGTCCAGGATAAGGTGAAGCCTATCACTGGATGAGAAGGAAGGGTAGGTGGGGGCAGGGAGAAAGTCTAGGAAGAATGAGAGGAGAAGTGGGAAATTTCAACATGGAAGAATGGAAGATGAGGGTGACAGATCTCCATCTACATGGCTCTGAGTAGCCATGGGTAGATAAGTATACTTTCTAGGGATGAGATGGGTTTCTATAGGTCAATTTATCTTTTCTAGGTGGGCGGTTTATATCTCTGTCAACTGGTTGTAAACTTATTGTGCAGAAGGATTGTGGATTGAGAATTTAACATAAAAAATCTGTTTGATAAGTTATTGATTGTTGAGTCATGATTTTACCAGGTTGTGGAGGACAGTGTGTGAAAGCAATGGCTGAGAGGCAGCTGGAGCTGCCTTGGAATTTGGGGCCCAGGAATGAGATGTGTGTGTGCAAGGCTTGATAACTAACCATCTAGGGGACTGTGTGGTAGAGAAAGAGACCAGGCACTGGACTCCACATTGGAGCTGCTCCTGGAGTGAGAGCTCTTGTGGAGTGAGAGCCTGTGGGACTGGTAGCAACAGAACCTTCCTTTAATATTTGCTGCAACAACCTAACAGGATACTAAAACTGGTTCATAAGTAACCACAAGTCAAGGCATATTGAACAGGCTCTGGCCAGCTCTAGAGTAGCAAGCATGTCTCTGGAAAGCCTTGCCTTCTCTTCAATTTCCTTCTGCCTTGCTAATAACTGTTAGATTCTATTCCTAATGCTAGCCACCAAGGTATAGTCTCTTGTTTGGCCATTTCGTCCTCCTTAGGCTGACTACAAAGGTCCAGCTATCAAATATTGATGTTCAGCAATCAAAAGCCCCCTTTGGTTAACCTAATTAATATGCCCAATCAAAATAATCCTGTATCCTTCCCAATTCTAACCAACTCTTCCCTTTTTTCTCTTAAAAAGTACACCTATGGGCTGGAGAGATGGCTCAGAGGTTAAGAGCACTTAACTGCCCTTCCAGAGGTCCTGAGTTCAATTCCCAGCAACCACTTGGTGGCTCACAACCATCTGTAATGGGATCTGATGCCCTCTTCTGGTGTGTCTGAAGACAGTTAGCAACATTGTACTCATAAATAAATCTTTTTTTTTTTTTTAAAGTACACCTACAAGGTCATTTGTTTGAGTTACAAAGCAGCCACTTTAACATTTCTTCCCTGATTTGTAAGGATCTCTCTGTAAAAACAGTGTTGTGTGTGGCTTGTGCCTAATTCTAATCCACAGTTCAGGTTGTGGGTGTGGACTGGGGAAGGGTCTCCTTCACATATAACATCCCCAAAGAGAAGCAATAGCAGAGGGCAGACACTTGGAAGAGGAATATATCTCATGACAGAGATTTGAAAAGGTTTATAACTCTGAAAATATGACCTATGAAATGCCTAAGTCAGAAGTCTCAAACTTCATACTGTTGATATTCTTAAGAGGTCCACTGAAGAAGCTGAATTAGAGGTTAAGAGTGCTTACCGCTCTCCAGTTCAGTTCCCAGTGTTCATATGATACCTCACAACTGTCTGTAACTCCAGTTCCAGGGAATCTGACACATTCTTCTGGCCTCAGCAGGCACCAGGCAAATGTGTGGCACATAGATAAATGCGGACTGTCTTAGTCAGGGTTTCTATTCCTGCACAAAACATCATGATTAAGAAGCAAGTTGGGGAGGAAAGGGTTTATTCAGCTTATACTTCCATATTGCTGTTCATCACCAAAAGAAGTCAGGACTGGAACCCAAGCAGGTCAGGAAGCAGGAGCTGATGCAGAGGCCATGGGGGAGATGTTACTTACTGGCTTACTTTTACTGGTTTGCTCAGCTTGCTTTCTTACAGAACCCAGGTCTTCCAGGCCAGGGATGGCACCACCCACAATAGGCCGGGTCCTCCTTCCTTGATCACTAGTTGAGAAAATGCCTGACAGCTGGATCTCATGGAGGCATTTCCTCAGCTGAGACTCCTTTCTCTGTGATAATTCCAGAGACACAAAACCAGCCAGCACATGGACAAAATATCCATACACATAAACTAAGATAAATAATATATTTTAAAATATTTTTAAATACAAAAGCTGATAAGAGTAAAGCAGAAGCTGAGATGCTGACATTCTAAAAAAGCTTTTCAGGGGGCTGAAGAAATGGCTCAGTGGTTAAGAGCACTGCCTCACTTCTAAAGGTCCTGAGTTCAATTCCCAGCAACCATATTGTGGCCTACAACCATCTGTAATGGGATCCGATGCCCTCTTCTGGTGTGTCTGAAGACAGCTAGTTATGTATGTCTGAAGACTGCTACTTATATAAATAAATAAACAACAACAACAACAAAAAGCTTTTCAGTAACTGAGCTAGGGACCTATCTTGCAGAAACAATGGCCTCCTGGAAGAGAGAGAGCTTCCCAAGTGGAGGTCAGGACAACTGGCAGGAATTCAGTCTTGGGGAAAAAAAATAAGAGTCTGGGTGGGGGGGCAGGCAGAAGACCTCAAGCACAGCCACACAAAGGCAGAACTTGGAGACCAAGCTGTATTTAATTAGAGACAGCAAGAAAACATTGAACCATGACTCACGGGAATAAAATAGCCCTATTATTCTATACCTAAAAATTCCACACAGATCTTTATTGATAAAATGTAATAACTGAAGAGTACTTGAAGTTGGCTATTTTAGTCCTCACTGGCTAAATTATTTTTTATTTCATTTTTTGATTTTTTGCTTTTGTTTTGTTTGTGTTTTGGTAGTTATGGGGTTTCAGGGCCCTATATATGTTAGGTAAATACAATACCACTGAGCTATATCAGCACTGATAGGACTGAAACGGCCTAAACCAGGCAAGCTCGGTCCAGCAGGCCTTTCCCTTCTCCCCCATTCCCTCTGCCTTGCTAAAAACCATTACTTTCCTAAAGACCACCAAGGTCTATTCCCTTATTTGTCCACTTCCTCCTCCTGGGGCTGACTACAGAAGGTCTAGCTATCAAAAGTCCCCTTTGGCCCAATTAACATGCCCAGTTAAAATTAAGTAACTCATCCTAACACAGTTTCCCCCTTTCCTTTATAAACCTCCATTTTCCTATGGCCATATCTGTCTCCTCTCCATCCAGAGGCAGCCCTTGGTTGTCCCCACCCCACCACCACACAAATATCCTTTCCCTACTCCCTCCTCTTCTACTTCCTGTCCTTTGTCTCTCTGGAGCAAATAAATCTCCTTTGTGCTGAGAATGTGGTTTTGGGGTATCTTGTGCGGAGACTGGTCCCTTCAAGCTCTCTCTCTCTCTCTCTCTAGCTTTTTATTTTGAGACAGGGTCTTACCAACTTTCTTGGACTGGCCTTGACCTCACCCTGTGTCTTCTAGGAAGGCCTTGAACTTGTGATCCTCTTGCCTCTGCCTCCCAAGTGCCTGGAATGACAGGTTTGCATGAAAGCCTTCCTTCAGCTAATACTTCATCTGCTGTCTTGAGTACCAGGATTAAGCTCTAGCATAAAGCGGGCGGGGGCAAATAAGCGGTACTGAAACATCTGTCCTTTAGTGAATGAGAGGTATGAGACAGGTCACCTCGAGTTCACTGCACCACTTAGGGATGGAAGTACGGCTACTGAAAAAGTCATGTAGGGTGTGCTTCTGTGCTTTTTTTTTTTCCCTAGGAGGTGCAGATTTCCAAAAGAAACCAGGAGGAAGATTTAGAAGAGGGAAGTCAGAACTTTGAGGGTGCTAGGGATGGAAACAGGCTCAAGTGTGTGCTAGGCTAGCATTCTACCGCTAGGCTACCCCAACCCAGGGAAGTCAGGGTATTTTGTTATTTACTTTAATTGGTTGGTTGGTTTTCTTCTTCTGTTTCTATGGGGATGGGTGTTTTTCCTGAATATATGCCTGTGCCTGAGGAGTCTAAAGGAGCTGGACTAGAAGAGTCCGTGTAGCCCTGCGCAATGACTCACGCCTATAATCTCAACACCCTAACTGGCTCGAGCAAGAGTCAGAGGTTTAGGCTACTCTAGGCTACCCAAGAAGACTTTGTCTCAAAGGAAAAAAAAAAGATTAAGTTACAGGATTTGTAAATAATTGAGAATTTCATATTATGTTTTTTTTGGGGGGTAGGATTGAAACATATTCTCAAGTAGAGTCCTCACGTCTCCATCTTCTACTTGTGGGGATTTTAAGGAAGTGCCATCATACCAGGCATCCAACAACTTTTAATAAAGAGCTCTTGTGACATATCCTGTTGACCCACGGGAAGAGTAAATCGAAAACTTCCTTAATAGTGTAGGGCTGGAGAGATGGCTCAGTGGTTAAGACTGCTCTGCTAGAGGTCACTTGGGTTCAATTCCCAAGATGGTGGCTCACAACCATCTGCAGTGGGAACTGATGTCCTCTTCTGGTGTATCTGAAGACAGCAAAAGTGTACTCTTATACATAAAATAAAATATTAAAACAAACACACAAACAAACAAAAAACCTGAAAAAAACAACAAAAAAAACTCTGAGTGTAAAAAAAAGCAAAACAAATAAAAAACGAAGTGGAGCATGTGTTTACAGCCTCGCCACTTCCACTCCCATTTCTTCCGCTCAGCAACTTGGTGCTTAAAACGGGGATAGCACAGGTTTTTATGGGCCTCACTCCGAATAATACTCCTGAATAAGACGGCACTACGGGAGCCTCTTCTTAATATTCATGAAGGGGCGTGGCCTCCTTGGGGGTGTGTCCGGAGAAGGTTCTTAAGGAAAAGGCAGACGAACCGAGGCTTCTGGCTATTCGCGAGGGGGTGGGGCCTGCTCCCGCGGGGGCTCCTGGGAATGCTGTTCAAAAGAGGAGGCAAATAGCCGAGGCTCCTTGCGTTTCGTCCTTTCCTGAGGGGGTGAGAGGCTCCTCCCGCAGGGGTTCCTGGGAGAGTTCTGCGTACTCGTAAGAGGAGGGCAAGAAGAGTCGAGGCTGCTTCATATTCATGAGGGGGCGGAGCCTCCTCCCGCTGGGGCTCCTGGGAGAATTCTAAAATCTACTTGAAGCGACGGGGGCGCCCGAGAGCTGCGGACGCAGTACCGGGGCGGAGCGGAGGCAGCGGAGCAGCACCCACCCCCGTTATCTGGCGGGAAAAGCCTGAGGAGATTTTTATTTTTAAGTATTATGAAATCTGAGGATGGTGGGACAAGACGACTAAATCCCACTCTCCTGTGATACTGTAGCCGGAAAACTGTCGAAATCTGTGGTAAAAAGTGCTTTATCTTCCCCACTACTTCCTGGTAGAAATAATTCGGTGTTTTTTCAGCACCTCCTATTTGATTTTTATGTGGGCCAATTCCTGCTATGGTTCCTTAGGTGACCCCTTTAGTGGTGTTTAGGGCTGACAAAGGAACGTTAAAACAAAGCCCGGTCACTTGCTGGGTTTTTTTTTCCCCTCCGGAAGGGGGTGTGGGGGCAGGGACGAGCTCGGGGCCCTCGACACTCCCCCCTCTCCTAGTGCGTGGGCGGAGGTAGTGCTCGCCTATTGCCCGGATCTTCCAAGGCCGAGGCAGGAGGTTCAAGAGTTCTACACCAGCGATCCAAAAGGGAAAAAAATTATCATATTGTCATTTGGCTTGTGAACTTCATACCCTTCAGGCTAAGAGGAAAGCAGGAGTTTGGTAGGATATAGTTTCCATGTCCAGAAAAATCTGCCCTCCTCTTCCCCTAAAATAGGTCTTAGTGAGGAAAATGAGACTTAAATTGTTTTGGTTTGGGTTTTTGTTGATGTTGGGTTGTTTTGTTTTGTTGGGTTTTTGTTTGTTTGTTAGTTTGTTCGCATGACAGTGTTTCTTTTTGAACCCCCCCCCCCAGCTGTTTTGGAATGCACACTGTTAGACTTGCTCAGTAGGGTAGACCAGGCTGTCCTAGAGATCAACCTGCATTTGTCTTCCCTAGTGCTGTGACCAAAGGTGTTCTCCACCACCACCCAGTTGAGACTTAAATTTTGAAATAACTGGGACCAGTTATTTATTTATTTAGTCCTCAGAGATTTAAGTGAAAAATTATACATACATATATATATATATATATATATATATATATATATATATCTTAGTGAATAATAAAGACCCCTGGGAGGAGGTTGTAAATGAGTGTTTAAATGTCCCACAAACTCCACCCTCGTCTGACTAGAAGTAAGTTTCTGGAAGAAGAGGCACAAACCAGAAACTAGGTCAAGTTTATATTTTATTATAGTGAAAATACTTTAAAATTCTGTTAAAGCGTGGCAGTGGAATTGCAAGCCCTTAATCCAAACACTTGGTAGGCAGAGGTAGATGGATCTGTGGTGAGTTCAGGCCAGCATGGTCTACCAAGTGAGTCCCAGGACAGCCAGCGTTATTACACCGGGAAAACAAGCAAAAAAGTTAAAATTAAATAATCTTGTTGGTTAAGTCAATCAGAATTCTTCCACTTGATATTACATGTGGATACTAAAATACATATTCTTGTAGGAATACATGAATTGGCATAAATTGTAACAAGATTACAAAATAGTATGAATACTTTCTGTCAAAAATAAATACATAAATACAATTTTCACAATAACATCAACACCAAAATGCATAAGTGAATTTAGTTTGCTTTAGCTGTGTTGTGTAAAATATGAGATATTGTGTAAATGTAATCATTTTTACACTGACTAATCTAACATTTCACTGAATGTTGAAGTAAAGCACAGCTATAGTCGTTTTGGTTGGTTGGTTGGTTTTTGTTCTGGTTTTTGAGACAGGATTTCTCTGGATTGTCCTAGCTGTATTAGAAGTATCTTTGTAGATCAGGCTGGAGTCAGACCCAGAGATCTACCTGCTTCTGCTTCCCACCACCACCCTGTTTCACAATTATGATCTTAATGGAGGTTCAGATTATGTTTTTAACTGATAACTAAAATACTTTGTCATGTTTTCTTTCTTTCTTTCTTTCTTTTTTTTTAAGATTTACTTATTTTACGTGAGTACACTGTAGCTGTCTTCAGACACACCAGAAGAGCAAATCTGATTCTGTTACAGATGGTTGTGAGCTACCATGTGGTTGCTGGGAATTGAACTCTGGAAGAACAGTCAGTGCCCTTAACCAATGAGCCATAGCTTCAGCCCTGTCATGGTTTCAAATATGTAACAATTTTGACTTGATATAAACTAAGATGTAACATTACAAGATAGATAAGTATCAATGTGGTTTTTAGTTATTTTGTATAGAAAAGAAAAACAGTAGTTTTCTCAGCTATATTGTAACTCTTTGATGGTGTCTCTGGCTCTTTCAGAGACCTTAGCTTGGAGTTCCACAACAAACCGGTTGTTAGGTTTTCTAACTAGAAGAGTAAACTAATACAAAGTCACTTTGTGATGCTTATTTTGCATCTAAAGTATTTGTGTTTAATGTAAGCAAATATTCTGTGATTTTAATATCATATTTAACAAATTCCCTTTAGGAATTGACTGTAAAATCAAGCCCCATCAGCTTACAGATAAGTTCTATGACTTATCTGTAACTGTTACTAACAAAAACTGCAAAGGAAGGAAATGTTTTATTCACCTTTTATTTGACAGTATAATTTTAATTTTAAGTGACGTGCAGTGGTAATGTCCCTTTAATCCCAGTACATGGAAGACTGAAGCAGGACCCACATAGTTAAACTTTATTCCAAAATCTCCTTTAAAAATAATTTGATATGAATAGAAAATTTCAAAACTTCAATGTCACTGCTTATTTTTATTATTCAATACACAACTAGTTACCAATTTTTTATTATTCAGTACACAACTAGTAGTAGTAGTATTACCAGTTTTTAGTTTATTTTTTAAAGATTTGTTTATTTATGAGTACACTGTAGCTGTCTTCATGCACACTAGAAGAGGATATCAGGTTCTATTACAGATGGTTATGAGCCACCATGTGGTTGCTGAGATTTGAACTCAGGACCTCTGAAAGAGCAGAGCCATTTAACTGCTGAGCCATCTCTCCAGCCCTACCAGTTTTAGTCTATTAGATTAAGGTGGTACATTTAAATCTGTTAGATTAGATTAGGTGGTACAATTAAATTGCTCTTAAATTAAAATGTTTGTTTTTCTTTTTTTCTTTCTTTCTTTTTTTTTTTTTTTTTTTTACTATTTGTAACAGATGCCTGTCAGTATCTAGTTTTAATGAAATAAAATATCAAGTGTATTCTTAGAAATATTTAAAGGTATGTTAATGCTTTGATTTTTTTTTTAGTATATAAAAATTATAAAAGTAAGCCAGATCTGATGGTATTTACCTTTAATCTCAACATTCAGGAGACAAAGGTAGGTAGATCTCTGTGAACTCTAAGACAGCCTGATCTACACAAAGTCCCAGAACAGCCAGTGCTAAGTAGAGAGACTTTCTATCAAAAAAAAAAAAAAAAAAAAAAAAAAAGCAGTAAATGAATATACTGATGACAGATGTTAAATTACAGGGATTTGTTCTTTATTTTAATTTTGTAGGACTGCAGTTAAACCCCAGGGGCTCAAATACTCCACAATTACTCTGTTACTAAGCTACTCCATCCCTCATACCTCTGAGAGTATTGAGCATCTTTTATGCTGTATTCACTTTTGGTGTCAAGTTTTTCTCTTTCCTCCCCTACCATGTTCCTTCAGACGTACAAAAATTTATATCAGACAGTTAATTCAGGTCGTAAAAGGACTTATTTTTACAATAGTCTTTCAGTCTGCCCACAAGTTAAACTGTATTAAATCTTTCATGTTTTCCCTATTTTTCTTTTCTTAGAATATAGTTCATTAAGTTACATGTTTCATTTCTTTATTTTTGGTTTGTTAGATCTTTCACACAGGGTCTCAACAACCCTACCTGGCCATGAGCTTGTTGTGATCCTTCTTTTTCCATCTCTGAATTTGCTTCCACACCTAATTCTAAATGTTTTAATTTCTTACTAAAAGTCTTATTCTAAGAATAGATAGGATGGGATGCCAAAAGAAACGCTGTCAGTGGGTGTGTCATAATTGGACATTATAGTGACTATTTTGTAATGTGGGAAGACAGGTATTGCCTGTCACTGTGTACTCCTTGGGCTGGGACTATACTGTACTTGGTAGAGTGCTTATGGGGCATGCTGCAGGCCCTGGGTTTGATGAGCAACTCAAGAGGAAAAAAAAAGAACAGAAAGTGTGACTTAATTTAAAAAGAAACAACTTCATCCCCTTAATTTTCTTTCTTTGTGTCTTGTGCTTTATCTTCCTAACCAGGATAAATTCATGGAATAAGAGAAGATGGCGTCTAGAGTAAATACTGCTTTCACTTTGATACCCAACCAAAAATGTAGACGTTTGAATCATCAACCTAGCTATATTTGCAACACCTTTGACTCAGATCCTCAACTCTTATCTACACTTGGAAATTTTAAAGTCTTACCATTGGAAATATTGCACATAATTTTAAGATACTTGTCAGGTGAGGTTTGGGGGCTAAAAGTAAGTTATATAAGATATTAGAATATTAAATTTTCCCCAAGTATTATTTTGGTCTCTTTATTTTGGCTGTTAATACCAATCTGGAATATTAATAACATTTATATTGAGTTTATTTTCTAAGTGTTCACCAATGACTTCTCTACCTTTTAGATAAATTAAGTGTAAAATTCCATTCTTGCTCACTCTCCCTCTTCCTCTGTCTCTCTCCTCTCTCTGTCTCTCTGTTCAACAGAAAAGTTTACTTAGTAGACTATAGAAGGCAGCAGTCTTGGCAACTCCATAAGTACTGCCCACCATAATGTTCAAATTGTGTAAAGATACTGTAGGCTGGATACAGCACATACCTGAAGTTTCAGCACCAAGGAGCTAAGGCAAGATTACAAATATCAGGCTAGCCTGTGCTACATAACCCAGTCCTATAAGAGAAAAAAACAAAAAACAAAAATACTTGTATGGTGGCACATGCCTTTAAATCCAGTACTTGGAAGGCAGAAGCAGGAATATCTCTTTGTGTGCCAGGCCAGTCTGGTTGGTCTACATAGCAAGTTCCAGGAGAGACAAAACTACCTAGAGAGAGAGTGACCTAGTCTGAAACAACAGTAACAGCCTTTAAAACAAATGCTTGGAGGCAGAAGCAGGTGGATTATTGAGTCCTAGGCAAGCTTGGTATACAGAGTGAGTTCCAGGACAGCCAGGGCTACACACACACACACACATACACACAAAAAGAAAAGAAAAATTACCAAAACCACCACCTCTAAATGATCTGAATAGTAATAAAATGGTAGCTTTGTTATTTTACAACATGTTTTTAATTGTTAAGAACTAGATTTAAAACAATATTAAGATTTTTTAAAGCACTATGTGTATTGGTCAGTTTTTTTTTTTTTTTAAATACAGGCTCTCTGTTGTAGCCCAGGCTGTCCTGGCACTTCCTCTACAGCTCAAACACCTGGCAATTTGCCTCCCTCGGCTTTCCAGGTGCTAACATAACAGGTGTGAGCCAACACACCTGGCACTAGATTTATTACTAATAAGTTAGTTTACAAGTTAATATACTGTACGAATGATGCATTCCTTTAATTTGTACTATTGGTGAGTTAACATAAGTTAATAAAATATGCTAAGTCATTTAAATAATTTGCACTCATATTTTATATACATTTTTTTTGATAGTGAAGGATATTGGCATGTTAAGTATGGTGTCCAAAACAGTCAGCCAGCACATAATTAATTATATCTCAACCTCATCTGGAAGTAGGAGACTTTTACTACAGAACTTTCATGACCTTGATCTGCCTGGCACAAAAGAAGAGACTGCTCTACTGGAGCACTACAGAGCCCTAGGTAATTTATGAAATGCTCACTGCAACAAATAAAGAATATTTATAGCTGATTTTATTATATAATTCTGTAAGGCTAGTAGCTTGTAGACTCTTTCCTGGAAATTTTCCTTTTCTCTATAATATTTTTATTTTCAGTGCAAAGACTTTAACAGTGCTCCTACATAAAGCTGAACAAGGTAGCTCAGACTTGTAATTCTAGCATTTGAAAAACCAGAACCAGAGAATCACACTTTGACCCTAGCCTGCACCCTATAGTGAGTTCCTGAGTTCCAGGTCAGCCTGAAAAAAGGCATGAGAATCTGTCTCAAAAAACCTTTATAGGACTGAGCGTGAACAGTAGGTTGAACTAGAATTCACAAACCCCTGCATTTCATTCCTAACAACCCATAAACTGGGTGTTCATGACACTTGCCTGTTGTCCCAGTACTTTGGAAGTTAGGGGCAGGAGGATCAGAAGCTCATGGTCATAGTGATTTGATAGCCGCCATCATGAAACCTTGTCTGCAGGAAAGGGGCAGATACCTAGCCCTAACTTATTGAATTATCTGATGTAAAGTGCTTGTCCTAATGAGTGCACAAAGATACAGTGTAATGGAAGCTGTTGTTTAGGTGGTATACCAGCTTAGGGAACTGATGTCTTTTTCTGTGTTTTGCCTCTGTTCCTTGTGGCTTAGAGGGTTTTTGGTTGGGTTTTTTTTTTTTTTTTTTTTTGGTTGTTTTTTTAAAAGAATTATTATTTTATGTATGCGAGTACACTGTAGCTGTCTTTAGACACACCAGAAGAGGGCATTAGAACCTATTACATACAAGTGGTTGTGAGCCACCATGTGGTTGTTGGGAATTGAACTAAGGATCTTTGGAAGAGCAGCCAGTGCTGTTAACCACTGAGCTGAGCCATCTCTCCAGCCTGGTTGGTTTGTTTTTGTTTTGTTGGTGGTGTTGTGTTTTGTTTTGTCTTATTTTGTTTTTGAGACAGGGTTTCTCTGTTTGTATCTTTGGCTGTCCTGCAACTCACTCTCTAGACCAGGCTGGCCTTGAATTCACAGAGATCTGCCTGCCTCTGTCTCCCGAGTGCTGGAATTAAACTTGTGCACCACCAAATCCAGATAAATTTTATTCTGTACTTATATTTCCTTTCCATCATAATCTAGTCCTTAAATGTATACATTTAAACTACAGGAAAATCATTATTCTATCAGAATCCATGATTTTCTTTTTTAATTACTCTACACATTTACTAACAAATCATTATGCTGTAACTAAGTTGACCTATCAAAGAAAATACTGTATCATTTTTCTTCCCTTGATAGAAAATTTGTATCTTTTACTCCATTCGTTGATTTTATTTTTCCTAGAGTGCTGAAATAAAATCCTGATTTCAGTTTGATTAATGATACCAATTTAACAATGAAACTAAAATATAATTAACCAAAACATGGCAGTAAAGTCAAATATCAGGATGTTGTTGGGATTTAAATAAAGATATAGTAAGCTGAGTGAATCTTGCCTTTTAGAAACACAGGAAGGACTAGCTTTAAAAAAGCAAAGTAATATGTAAATTCCTCAATAACAGCTTATGGTTTAGGCCTGCAACAACAGCTGATTGGGAGGCTAAGACAAGAGGATTGTGAATTCAAGGCCTGCCTCTGCTGTAGAGTTCAAAGCCAATATGAGCAATTTGGTAGACTGTGGTAGAGGATGTACTAGTATGCATGAGATTTAGACCTAGGTTTAATCCTAATACCACACACACACACACACACACACACACACACACACACACACAAAGAGAAAGAAAAAAAAGGAAGCAAGGAAGAAAAGAAGAAAGAAAACAGTTTAGGGCTGGAGAGAAGTCTCAGAGATTAAGAGTCCTTACTGTTCTTCTGGAGGACCTGTGTTTAGTTCCCAGCACTTACATGGTGACTCATAACCCTCTGTAACTCCAGTTCCTCTTCCAACTGCCTCAGGTACATGCAAGGAAAACATATAACCATTTATATGGATGAATAAGCATATAAATGTTTAAATTTTTAAATTTTGGTTTGTTTGTTTTTTGAGACAGAGTCTCACTATGTAGCCCTGGCTGTCCTGAACTCACTCTAGACTGGGCTGGCTTTGAACTCAAGAGCGTTACCTCCCTCTGCTTCCCAGGTGCTGAGATTAAAGTCGTGCACTACTAACACCTGACTTATAAATCTTTTTTTTTTTTTTAAGTCTAAATACAATGTTGTTGGTTTCGGTATTTATAAGTAGATTTGGTAAAGCCTGTAACAGAATCTGGTAAGTATTTGATTATTATCTTTTGGGTTTGCCGTAGAGGATTTTTTTTTTCTGCTTAAGCAAACCTACTTATATTGTCTGTGAACAGAACCCAGTGGTAGAGTATTTGCCTGGGTTATGGCCCAAGCTTATTAATCACAGCGCTGGAGAGATGAGGGGAGTGGAAAGAAGTTCAAGACCAGTCTCTGCTACATAGTGAGCATGAGGGCAGCCTGGGCTATGGTCCCAAACATAAATATACAAGGCATTGGGTTCCACCCTCAACTCTACATTGAGAACCAAAACATCTTAAATACATGGGCAATTCAATTAAAAAGTTGATCTTCAAAAAAAGTTAGATTATATATTAGCTTTAATTTTCTTTATTTCTTTCTTTATTTTTTAAAGATTTATTTAGGGCTGGAGAGATGGCTCAATGATTAAGAGCATTGACTGTGCTTCCATTGGTCCTGAGTTTAAATCCCGGCAACTACATGGTGACTCACAACCATCTGTAATGAGATCTAATGCCCTTTTCTGGTGTGTCTGAAGACAGCTACAATAATAAATAAAGAAATCTTTTTTTTAAAGTCACTTTAAAAAGGATTTATTTATTATAAGTACACTGAAGCTGTCTACAGACACACCAGAAGAGGGCATCAGTTCCCATTACAGATGGTTCTGAGCCACCATGTGATTTCTGGGAATTGAACTCAGGACCTCTGGAAGAGCAGTCAGTGCTCTTAACCACTGAGCCATCTCTCCAGGCCCCAAGCTTTAACTTTCTAATCAGTTAGTTTTTTGGTTTTTTTTTAGACACCAGCTTTATGGTAGGTTTTTTTGGTCAATGTTTGATACACTCAGCATTTTCCCATGCTTTCATTCCCATCTGATCTGTTCTGTTTTTAGATATTAAAATAACATTTTTTTCAGGATCTTAACTTTGAACATTATAAATTTTAATTTGCATTTTCTACTGAAGAACAGATGGCCAATGTAGAATACTGCATCTGACATTATTTTACTTTAAGAACTTAAAAGAAGCTGGTCTCTGAAAAAGAGTACCTGTGTTTAGAAAAAACAGTCACCCAAATGCAAGGGTTTTATGGTAAACTTAAGCTCTTAAAAATAGGAGATTTGCAGTAGAAAAGGCAACCAGTATACAATTTTATCTCACAGCCCCAGCTATGATATAACATGAGACACGATGCCAAAACATGGAGGAAAAAGAACTCAGACTAAAGCCAAACACTGAGAATAACTCCCTATAAGAAAAAATAAGGAGAGTTCATGCTTAAAATCAAATTCTGGTCATGTGTTATCCAAACATAGGAACTTCTAAAAATAAACTTGGTTCCTATAGATTCTTCAGGATTATATAATCATTTGATTATGTAAGGACTAAATGTAGAGAAGTGATTATCTTATGTAAAGAATAAAAACTGGAGAAAGTGATATTCAAGTATCTCTTTTCCTTACCATGTATATCATCTTCAGTTGAATGCCTTTGTCCTTACAGGAATGTTAACAATGTATTGCTATTTTAGGAAGATATAATACTTAGGGGAAATAAATCATACATTATAGGTCACTGTCACTGTAGTTCAAGGAACATTTTACTAAGAAATTGAAAGTTTCTTTTTCAATGTCATGACACAGAATCCTACACATTATTAACATACTAGGCCTGTGAAATATCTCTGAGGGGCTCAAGGGGTGGTTCAGTGGTTAGGAGCACTTGCTGCTTTTGCAGAAGACTGGGGTTTGTTTCTCAGCACCCACATAGTGGTTCACAAGTATCTGTAACTCCAGTTCCAGGTGATCTAAAATCCTGTGTACATAACACATGCTGGGGAAACACGCATACACATAAAGGTTTAATAAAACCTAATATGGTGGGGGCTGGAGAGATGGCTCAGTGGTTAAGAGCACTGACTGCTCTTTCAGGGGTCCTGAGTTCAAATCCTAGCAGCCACATGGTGGCTCACAACCATCTGATGCCCTCTTCAGGTGTGTCTGAAGACAGCTACAGTGTACTTATATATAATAAATCTTCAAAAAATTAATTAAAGAAACCTAATATGGTGGTGCATACATTTAATCCTAGTACCTAGAAGCAAAGACAGGCAGATCTTTATGAGCTGAAGGTCTGCAGAGCTAGTTCCAGGACAGTCAATGCTACATACAGAAATCCTGTTTCAAAA